>NW_027656872.1:0-55248 GCF_964235325.1 Thermobia domestica
GTTTTTCAAAAAATGAAGAAAGTGCGCCAATTAGCGAATGCGCTGTATGTAGTTCTGAACGGTACATGTCCTTATTCCTCGGTTGTCATTGGTCAGCCATATTGTTATGAGGCAATGAGACATATCATGGAATAAAATCGTTTATATAGTGTAAAATGAATAAAAGAGTACCAAACATGATATGCACAAGATAACTTTCCTTCTACAGTAGGGGGCGCTGCTTGCAGTCAGAATATGAAGAGGGTTCAGCTCTTCAATTTGAGCTTTATTACATTAAAATATATTCAGAAGTTTCGGAGATATAGCCTTAAATATACAGTAGTTAGGAAGAATGCACAACAATATAATATATATAAAAATGACATATGTTATATTGTTGAGATGTTGCCTAACAACATATATATACCAATTAGTTGAGTTTAGAAGAAAAGTGAAGAAATTCGTGTTTGAAGACATACTTTTTCTACTTAGGATGAGTGTCACGTGGTCTCATCAAGACTGCAAGGGTTATATTGCTTCATGTATAACAACAGGTACTATCTTCATTTTTTAAAATTTTTTGTTGTAATGTGTAGATTTTCTTACCATTTTATCATGTTTGCAATTCTTAGGTAGTATATTTGGTTGTTGTATGGAAAACATATACAGGGTGATGCAAAATTCAAACCCATAGTATAAAAATTTTATTTGTTTTTCAAAAAATGAAGAAAGTGCGCCAATTAGCGAATGCGCTGTATGTAGTTCTGAACGGTACATGTCCTTATTCCTCGGTTGTCATTGGTCAGCCATATTGTTATGAGGCAATGAGACATATCATGGAATAAAATCGTTTATATAGTGTAAAATGAATAAAAGAGTACCAAACATGATATGCACAAGATAACTTTCCTTCTACAGTAGGGGGCGCTGCTTGCAGTCAGAATATGAAGAGGGTACAGCTCTTCAATTTGAGCTTTATTACATTAAAATATATTCAGAAGTTTCGGAGATATAGCCTTAAATATACAGTAGTTAGGAAGAATGCACAACAATATAATATATATAAAAATGACATATGTTATATTGTTGAGATGTTGCCTAACAACATATATATACCAATTAGTTGAGTTTAGAAGAAAAGTGAAGAAATTCGTGTTTGAAGACATACTTTTTCTACTTAGGATGAGTGTCACGTGGTCTCATCAAGACTGCAAGGGTTATATTGCTTCATGTATAACAACAGGTACTATCTTCATTTTTTAAAATTTTTTGTTATAATGTGTAGATTTTCTTACCATTTTATCATGTTTGCAATTCTTAGGTAGTATATTTGG
Source organism: Thermobia domestica (assembly GCF_964235325.1). NCBI lineage: Eukaryota > Metazoa > Arthropoda > Insecta > Zygentoma > Lepismatidae > Thermobia > Thermobia domestica. The sequence goes on from NW_027656872.1 coordinate 1,314, forward strand.
TTGTTGTATGGAAAACATATACAGGGTGATGCAAAATTCAAACCCATAGTATAAAAATTTTATTTGTTTTTCAAAAAATGAAGAAAGTGCGCCAATTAGCGAATGCGCTGTATGTAGTTCTGAACGGTACATGTCCTTATTCCTCGGTTGTCATTGGTCAGCCATATTGTTATGAGGCAATGAGACATATCATGGAATAAAATCGTTTATATAGTGTAAAATGAATAAAAGAGTACCAAACATGATATGCACAAGATAACTTTCCTTCTACAGTAGGGGGCGCTGCTTGCAGTCAGAATATGAAGAGGGTACAGCTCTTCAATTTGAGCTTTATTACATTAAAATATATTCAGAAGTTTCGGAGATATAGCCTTAAATATACAGTAGTTAGGAAGAATGCACAACAATATAATATATATAAAAATGACATATGTTATATTGTTGAGATGTTGCCTAACAACATATATATACCAATTAGTTGAGTTTAGAAGAAAAGTGAAGAAATTCGTGTTTGAAGACATACTTTTTCTACTTAGGATGAGTGTCACGTGGTCTCATCAAGACTGCAAGGGTTATATTGCTTCATGTATAACAACAGGTACTATCTTCATTTTTTAAAATTTTTTGTTGTAATGTGTAGATTTTCTTACCATTTTATCATGTTTGCAATTCTTAGGTAGTATATTTGGTTGTTGTATGGAAAACATATACAGGGTGATGCAAAATTCAAACCCATAGTATAAAAATTTTATTTGTTTTTCAAAAAATGAAGAAAGTGCGCCAATTAGCGAATGCGCTGTATGTAGTTCTGAACGGTACATGTCCTTATTCCTCGGTTGTCATTGGTCAGCCATATTGTTATGAGGCAATGAGACATATCATGGAATAAAATCGTTTATATAGTGTAAAATGAATAAAAGAGTACCAAACATGATATGCACAAGATAACTTTCCTTCTACAGTAGGGGGCGCTGCTTGCAGTCAGAATATGAAGAGGGTACAGCTCTTCAATTTGAGCTTTATTACATTAAAATATATTCAGAAGTTTCGGAGATATAGCCTTAAATATACAGTAGTTAGGAAGAATGCACAACAATATAATATATATAAAAATGACATATGTTATATTGTTGAGATGTTGCCTAACAACATATATATACCAATTAGTTGAGTTTAGAAGAAAAGTGAAGAAATTCGTGTTTGAAGACATACTTTTTCTACTTAGGATGAGTGTCACGTGGTCTCATCAAGACTGCAAGGGTTATATTGCTTCATGTATAACAACAGGTACTATCTTCATTTTTTAAAATTTTTTGTTGTAATGTGTAGATTTTCTTACCATTTTATCATGTTTGCAATTCTTAGGTAGTATATTTGGTTGTTGTATGGAAAACATATACAGGGTGATGCAAAATTCAAACCCATAGTATAAAAATTTTATTTGTTTTTCAAAAAATGAAGAAAGTGCGCCAATTAGCGAATGCGCTGTATGTAGTTCTGAACGGTACATGTCCTTATTCCTCGGTTGTCATTGGTCAGCCATATTGTTATGAGGCAATGAGACATATCATGGAATAAAATCGTTTATATAGTGTAAAATGAATAAAACAGTACCAAACATGATATGCACAAGATAACTTTCCTTCTACAGTAGGGGGCGCTGCTTGCAGTCAGAATATGAAGAGGGTACAGCTCTTCAATTTGAGCTTTATTTCATTAAAATATATTCAGAAGTTTCGGAGATATAGCCTTAAATATACAGTAGTTAGGAAGAATGCACAACAATATAATATATATAAAAATGACATATGTTATATTGTTGAGATGTTGCCTAACAACATATATATACCAATTAGTTGAGTTTAGAAGAAAAGTGAATAAATTCGTGTTTGAAGACATACTTTTTCTACTTAGGATGAGTGTCACGTGGTCTCATCAAGACTGCAAGGGTTATATTGCTTCATGTATAACAACAGGTACTATCTTCATTTTTAAAATTTTTGTTGTAATGTGTAGATTTTCTTACCATTTTATCATGTTTGCAATTCTTAGGTAGCATATTTGGTTGTTGTATGGAAAACATATACAGGGTGATGCAAAATTCAAACCCATAGTATAAAAATTTTATTTGTTTTTCAAAAAATGAAGAAAGTGCGCCAATTAGCGAATGCGCTGTATGTAGTTCTGAACGGTACATGTCCTTATTCCTCGGTTGTCATTGGTCAGCCATATTGTTATGAGGCAATGAGACATATCATGGAATAAAATCGTTTATATAGTGTAAAATGAATAAAAGAGTACCAAACATGATATGCACAAGATAACTTTCCTTCTACAGTAGGGGGCGCTGCTTGCAGTCAGAATATGAAGAGGGTACAGCTCTTCAATTTGAGCTTTATTACATTAAAATATATTCAGAAGTTTCGGAGATATAGCCTTAAATATACAGTAGTTAGGAAGAATGCACAACAATATAATATATATAAAAATGACATATGTTATATTGTTGAGATGTTGCCTAACAACATATATATACCAATTAGTTGAGTTTAGAAGAAAAGTGAAGAAATTCGTGTTTGAAGACATACTTTTTCTACTTAGGATGAGTGTCACGTGGTCTCATCAAGACTGCAAGGGTTATATTGCTTCATGTATAACAACAGGTACTATCTTCATTTTTTAAAATTTTTTGTTGTAATGTGTAGATTTTCTTACCATTTTATCATGTTTGCAATTCTTAGGTAGCATATTTGGTTGTTGTATGGAAAACATATACAGGGTGATGCAAAATTCAAACCCATAGTATAAAAATTTTATTTGTTTTTCAAAAAATGAAGAAAGTGCGCCAATTAGCGAATGCGCTGTATGTAGTTCTGAACGGTACATGTCCTTATTCCTCGGTTGTGATTGGTCAGCCATATTGTTATGAGGCAATGAGACATATCATGGAATAAAATCGTTTATATAGTGTAAAATGAATAAAAGAGTATCAAACATGATATGCACAAGATAACTTTCCTTCTACAGTAGGGGGCGCTGCTTGCAGTCAGAATATGAAGAGGGTACAGCTCTTCAATTTGAGCTTTATTACATTAAAATATATTCAGAAGTTTCGGAGATATAGCCTTAAATATACAGTAGTTAGGAAGAATGCACAACAATATAATATATATAAAAATGACATATGTTATATTGTTGAGATGTTGCCTAACAACATATATATACCAATTAGTTGAGTTTAGAAGAAAAGTGAAGAAATTCGTGTTTGAAGACATACTTTTTCTACTTAGGATGAGTGTCACGTGGTCTCATCAAGACTGCAAGGGTTATATTGCTTCATGTATAACAACAGGTACTATCTTCATTTTTTAAAATTTTTTGTTGTAATGTGTAGATTTTCTTACCATTTTATCATGTTTGCAATTCTTAGGTAGTATATTTGGTTGTTGTATGGAAAACATATACAGGGTGATGCAAAATTCAAACCCATAGTATAAAAATTTTATTTGTTTTTCAAAAAATGAAGAAAGTGCGCCAATTAGCGAATGCGCTGTATGTAGTTCTGAACGGTACATGTCCTTATTCCTCGGTTGTCATTGGTCAGCCATATTGTTATGAGGCAATGAGACATATCATGGAATAAAATCGTTTATATAGTGTAAAATGAATAAAACAGTACCAAACATGATATGCACAAGATAACTTTCCTTCTACAGTAGGGGGCGCTGCTTGCAGTCAGAATATGAAGAGGGTACAGCTCTTCAATTTGAGCTTTATTACATTAAAATATATTCAGAAGTTTCGGAGATATAGCCTTAAATATACAGTAGTTAGGAAGAATGCACAACAATATAATATATATAAAAATGACATATGTTATATTGTTGAGATGTTGCCTAACAACATATATATACCAATTAGTTGAGTTTAGAAGAAAAGTGAAGAAATTCGTGTTTGAAGACATACTTTTTCTACTTAGGATGAGTGTCACGTGGTCTCATCAAGACTGCAAGGGTTATATTGCTTCATGTATAACAACAGGTACTATCTTCATTTTTTAAAATTTTTTGTTGTAATGTGTAGATTTTCTTACCATTTTATCATGTTTGCAATTCTTAGGTAGTATATTTGGTTGTTGTATGGAAAACATATACAGGGTGATGCAAAATTCAAACCCATAGTATAAAAATTTTATTTGTTTTTAAAAAATGAAGAAAGTGCGCCAATTAGCGAATGCGCTGTATGTAGTTCTGAACGGTACATGTCCTTATTCCTCGGTTGTCATTGGTCAGCCATATTGTTATGAGGCAATGAGACATATCATGGAATAAAATCGTTTATATAGTGTAAAATGAATAAAACAGTACCAAACATGATATGCACAAGATAACTTTCCTTCTACAGTAGGGGGCGCTGCTTGCAGTCAGAATATGAAGAGGGTACAGCTCTTCAATTTGAGCTTTATTTCATTAAAATATATTCAGAAGTTTCGGAGATATAGCCTTAAATATACAGTAGTTAGGAAGAATGCACAACAATATAATATATATAAAAATGACATATGTTATATTGTTGAGATGTTGCCTAACAACATATATATACCAATTAGTTGAGTTTAGAAGAAAAGTGAATAAATTCGTGTTTGAAGACATACTTTTTCTACTTAGGATGAGTGTCACGTGGTCTCATCAAGACTGCAAGGGTTATATTGCTTCATGTATAACAACAGGTACTATCTTCATTTTTTAAAATTTTTTGTTGTAATGTGTAGATTTTCTTACCATTTTATCATGTTTGCAATTCTTAGGTAGTATATTTGGTTGTTGTATGGAAAACATATACAGGGTGATGCAAAATTCAAACCCATAGTATAAAAATTTTATTTGTTTTTCAAAAAATGAAGAAAGTGCGCCAATTAGCGAATGCGCTGTATGTAGTTCTGAACGGTACATGTCCTTATTCCTCGGTTGTCATTGGTCAGCCATATTGTTATGAGGCAATGAGACATATCATGGAATAAAATCGTTTATATAGTGTAAAATGAATAAAAGAGTACCAAACATGATATGCACAAGATAACTTTCCTTCTACAGTAGGGGGCGCTGCTTGCAGTCAGAATATGAAGAGGGTACAGCTCTTCAATTTGAGCTTTATTACATTAAAATATATTCAGAAGTTTCGGAGATATAGCCTTAAATATACAGTAGTTAGGAAGAATGCACAACAATATAATATATATAAAAATGACATATGTTATATTGTTGAGATGTTGCCTAACAACATATATATACCAATTAGTTGAGTTTAGAAGAAAAGTGAAGAAATTCGTGTTTGAAGACATACTTTTTCTACTTAGGATGAGTGTCACGTGGTCTCATCAAGACTGCAAGGGTTATATTGCTTCATGTATAACAACAGGTACTATCTTCATTTTTTAAAATTTTTTGTTGTAATGTGTAGATTTTCTTACCATTTTATCATGTTTGCAATTCTTAGGTAGTATATTTGGTTGTTGTATGGAAAACATATACAGGGTGATGCAAAATTCAAACCCATAGTATAAAAATTTTATTTGTTTTTCAAAAAATGAAGAAAGTGCGCCAATTAGCGAATGCGCTGTATGTAGTTCTGAACGGTACATGTCCTTATTCCTCGGTTGTCATTGGTCAGCCATATTGTTATGAGGCAATGAGACATATCATGGAATAAAATCGTTTATATAGTGTAAAATGAATAAAAGAGTACCAAACATGATATGCACAAGATAACTTTCCTTCTACAGTAGGGGGCGCTGCTTGCAGTCAGAATATGAAGAGGGTACAGCTCTTCAATTTGAGCTTTATTACATTAAAATATATTCAGAAGTTTCGGAGATATAGCCTTAAATATACAGTAGTTAGGAAGAATGCACAACAATATAATATATATAAAAATGACATATGTTATATTGTTGAGATGTTGCCTAACAACATATATATACCAATTAGTTGAGTTTAGAAGAAAAGTGAAGAAATTCGTGTTTGAAGACATACTTTTTCTACTTAGGATGAGTGTCACGTGGTCTCATCAAGACTGCAAGGGTTATATTGCTTCATGTATAACAACAGGTACTATCTTCATTTTTTAAAATTTTTTGTTGTAATGTGTAGATTTTCTTACCATTTTATCATGTTTGCAATTCTTAGGTAGTATATTTGGTTGTTGTATGGAAAACATATACAGGGTGATGCAAAATTCAAACCCATAGTATAAAAATTTTATTTGTTTTTCAAAAAATGAAGAAAGTGCGCCAATTAGCGAATGCGCTGTATGTAGTTCTGAACGGTACATGTCCTTATTCCTCGGTTGTCATTGGTCAGCCATATTGTTATGAGGCAATGAGACATATCATGGAATAAAATCGTTTATATAGTGTAAAATGAATAAAACAGTACCAAACATGATATGCACAAGATAACTTTCCTTCTACAGTAGGGGGCGCTGCTTGCAGTCAGAATATGAAGAGGGTACAGCTCTTCAATTTGAGCTTTATTACATTAAAATATATTCAGAAGTTTCGGAGATATAGCCTTAAATATACAGTAGTTAGGAAGAATGCACAACAATATAATATATATAAAAATGACATATGTTATATTGTTGAGATGTTGCCTAACAACAGATGTATACCAATTAGTTGAGTTTAGAAGAAAAGTGAAGAAATTCGTGTTTGAAGACATACTTTTTCTACTTAGGATGAGTGTCACGTGGTCTCATCAAGACTGCAAGGGTTATATTGCTTCATGTATAACAACAGGTACTATCTTCATTTTTTAAAATTTTTTGTTGTAATGTGTAGATTTTCTTACCATTTTATCATGTTTGAAATTCTTAGGTAGTATATTTGGTTGTTGTATGGAAAACATATACAGGGTGATGCAAAATTCAAACCCATAGTATAAAAATTTTATTTGTTTTTAAAAAATGAAGAAAGTGCGCCAATTAGCGAATGCGCTGTATGTAGTTCTGAACGGTACATGTCCTTACTCCTCGGTTGTCATTGGTCAGCCATATTGTTATGAGGCAATGAGACATATCATGGAATAAAATCGTTTATATAGTGTAAAATGAATAAAAGAGTATCAAACATGATATGCACAAGATAACTTTCCTTCTACAGTAGGGGGCGCTGCTTGCAGTCAGAATATGAAGAGGGTACAGCTCTTCAATTTGAGCTTTATTACATTAAAATATATTCAGAAGTTTCGGAGATATAGCCTTAAATATACAGTAGTTAGGAAGAATGCACAACAATATAATATATATAAAAATGACATATGTTATATTGTTGAGATGTTGCCTAACAACAGATATATACCAATTAGTTGAGTTTAGAAGAAAAGTGAAGAAATTCGTGTTTGAAGACATACTTTTTCTACTTAGGATGAGTGTCACGTGGTCTCATCAAGACTGCAAGGGTTATATTGCTTCATGTATAACAACAGGTACTATCTTCATTTTTTAAAATTTTTTGTTGTAATGTGTAGATTTTCTTACCATTTTATCATGTTTGCAATTCTTAGGTAGTATATTTGGTTGTTGTATGGAAAACATATACAGGGTGATGCAAAATTCAAACCCATAGTATAAAAATTTTATTTGTTTTTCAAAAAATGAAGAAAGTGCGCCAATTAGCGAATGCGCTGTATGTAGTTCTGAACGGTACATGTCCTTATTCCTCGGTTGTCATTGGTCAGCCATATTGTTATGAGGCAATGAGACATATCATGGAATAAAATCGTTTATATAGTGTAAAATGAATAAAAGAGTACCAAACATGATATGCACAAGATAACTTTCCTTCTACAGTAGGGGGCGCTGCTTGCAGTCAGAATATGAAGAGGGTACAGCTCTTCAATTTGAGCTTTATTACATTAAAATATATTCAGAAGTTTCGGAGATATAGCCTTAAATATACAGTAGTTAGGAAGAATGCACAACAATATAATATATATAAAAATGACATATGTTATATTGTTGAGATGTTGCCTAACAACATATATATACCAATTAGTTGAGTTTAGAAGAAAAGTGAAGAAATTCGTGTTTGAAGACATACTTTTTCTACTTAGGATGAGTGTCACGTGGTCTCATCAAGACTGCAAGGGTTATATTGCTTCATGTATAACAACAGGTACTATCTTCATTTTTTAAAATTTTTTGTTGTAATGTGTAGATTTTCTTACCATTTTATCATGTTTGCAATTCTTAGGTAGTATATTTGGTTGTTGTATGGAAAACATATACAGGGTGATGCAAAATTCAAACCCATAGTATAAAAATTTTATTTGTTTTTCAAAAAATGAAGAAAGTGCGCCAATTAGCGAATGCGCTGTATGTAGTTCTGAACGGTACATGTCCTTATTCCTCGGTTGTCATTGGTCAGCCATATTGTTATGAGGCAATGAGACATATCATGGAATAAAATCGTTTATATAGTGTAAAATGAATAAAACAGTACCAAACATGATATGCACAAGATAACTTTCCTTCTACAGTAGGGGGCGCTGCTTGCAGTCAGAATATGAAGAGGGTACAGCTCTTCAATTTGAGCTTTATTTCATTAAAATATATTCAGAAGTTTCGGAGATATAGCCTTAAATATACAGTAGTTAGGAAGAATGCACAACAATATAATATATATAAAAATGACATATGTTATATTGTTGAGATGTTGCCTAACAACAGATATATACCAATTAGTTGAGTTTAGAAGAAAAGTGAAGAAATTCGTGTTTGAAGACATACTTTTTCTACTTAGGATGAGTGTCACGTGGTCTCATCAAGACTGCAAGGGTTATATTGCTTCATGTATAACAACAGGTACTATCTTCATTTTTTAAAATTTTTTGTTGTAATGTGTAGATTTTCTTACCATTTTATCATGTTTGCAATTCTTAGGTAGTATATTTGGTTGTTGTATGGAAAACATATACAGGGTGATGCAAAATTCAAACCCATAGTATAAAAATTTTATTTGTTTTTCAAAAAATGAAGAAAGTGCGCCAATTAGCGAATGCGCTGTATGTAGTTCTGAACGGTACATGTCCTTATTCCTCGGTTGTCATTGGTCAGCCATATTGTTATGAGGCAATGAGACATATCATGGAATAAAATCGTTTATATAGTGTAAAATGAATAAAAGAGTACCAAACATGATATGCACAAGATAACTTTCCTTCTACAGTAGGGGGCGCTGCTTGCAGTCAGAATATGAAGAGGGTACAGCTCTTCAATTTGAGCTTTATTACATTAAAATATATTCAGAAGTTTCGGAGATATAGCCTTAAATATACAGTAGTTAGGAAGAATGCACAACAATATAATATATATAAAAATGACATATGTTATATTGTTGAGATGTTGCCTAACAACATATATATACCAATTAGTTGAGTTTAGAAGAAAAGTGAAGAAATTCGTGTTTGAAGACATACTTTTTCTACTTAGGATGAGTGTCACGTGGTCTCATCAAGACTGCAAGGGTTATATTGCTTCATGTATAACAACAGGTACTATCTTCATTTTTTAAAATTTTTTGTTGTAATGTGTAGATTTTCTTACCATTTTATCATGTTTGCAATTCTTAGGTAGCATATTTGGTTGTTGTATGGAAAACATATACAGGGTGATGCAAAATTCAAACCCATAGTATAAAAATTTTATTTGTTTTTCAAAAAATGAAGAAAGTGCGCCAATTAGCGAATGCGCTGTATGTAGTTCTGAACGGTACATGTCCTTATTCCTCGGTTGTCATTGGTCAGCCATATTGTTATGAGGCAATGAGACATATCATGGAATAAAATCGTTTATATAGTGTAAAATGAATAAAAGAGTACCAAACATGATATGCACAAGATAACTTTCCTTCTACAGTAGGGGGCGCTGCTTGCAGTCAGAATATGAAGAGGGTACAGCTCTTCAATTTGAGCTTTATTACATTAAAATATATTCAGAAGTTTCGGAGATATAGCCTTAAATATACAGTAGTTAGGAAGAATGCACAACAATATAATATATATAAAAATGACATATGTTATATTGTTGAGATGTTGCCTAACAACATATATATACCAATTAGTTGAGTTTAGAAGAAAAGTGAAGAAATTCGTGTTTGAAGACATACTTTTTCTACTTAGGATGAGTGTCACGTGGTCTCATCAAGACTGCAAGGGTTATATTGCTTCATGTATAACAACAGGTACTATCTTCATTTTTTAAAATTTTTTGTTGTAATGTGTAGATTTTCTTACCATTTTATCATGTTTGCAATTCTTAGGTAGTATATTTGGTTGTTGTATGGAAAACATATACAGGGTGATGCAAAATTCAAACCCATAGTATAAAAATTTTATTTGTTTTTCAAAAAATGAAGAAAGTGCGCCAATTAGCGAATGCGCTGTATGTAGTTCTGAACGGTACATGTCCTTATTCCTCGGTTGTCATTGGTCAGCCATATTGTTATGAGGCAATGAGACATATCATGGAATAAAATCGTTTATATAGTGTAAAATGAATAAAACAGTACCAAACATGATATGCACAAGATAACTTTCCTTCTACAGTAGGGGGCGCTGCTTGCAGTCAGAATATGAAGAGGGTACAGCTCTTCAATTTGAGCTTTATTTCATTAAAATATATTCAGAAGTTTCGGAGATATAGCCTTAAATATACAGTAGTTAGGAAGAATGCACAACAATATAATATATATAAAAATGACATATGTTATATTGTTGAGATGTTGCCTAACAACATATATATACCAATTAGTTGAGTTTAGAAGAAAAGTGAAGAAATTCGTGTTTGAAGACATACTTTTTCTACTTAGGATGAGTGTCACGTGGTCTCATCAAGACTGCAAGGGTTATATTGCTTCATGTATAACAACAGGTACTATCTTCATTTTTTAAAATTTTTTGTTGTAATGTGTAGATTTTCTTACCATTTTATCATGTTTGCAATTCTTAGGTAGTATATTTGGTTGTTGTATGGAAAACATATACAGGGTGATGCAAAATTCAAACCCATAGTATAAAAATTGTATTTGTTTTTCAAAAAATGAAGAAAGTGCGCCAATTAGCGAATGCGCTGTATGTAGTTCTGAACGGTACATGTCCTTATTCCTCGGTTGTCATTGGTCAGCCATATTGTTATGAGGCAATGAGACATATCATGGAATAAAATCGTTTATATAGTGTAAAATGAATAAAACAGTACCAAACATGATATGCACAAGATAACTTTCCTTCTACAGTAGGGGGCGCTGCTTGCAGTCAGAATATGAAGAGGGTACAGCTCTTCAATTTGAGCTTTATTACATTAAAATATATTCAGAAGTTTCGGAGATATAGCCTTAAATATACAGTAGTTAGGAAGAATGCACAACAATATAATATATATAAAAATGACATATGTTATATTGTTGAGATGTTGCCTAACAACAGATATATACCAATTAGTTGAGTTTAGAAGAAAAGTGAAGAAATTCGTGTTTGAAGACATACTTTTTCTACTTAGGATGAGTGTCACGTGGTCTCATCAAGACTGCAAGGGTTATATTGCTTCATGTATAACAACAGGTACTATCTTCATTTTTTAAAATTTTTTGTTGTAATGTGTAGATTTTCTTACCATTTTATCATGTTTGCAATTCTTAGGTAGTATATTTGGTTGTTGTATGGAAAACATATACAGGGTGATGCAAAATTCAAACCCATAGTATAAAAATTTTATTTGTTTTTCAAAAAATGAAGAAAGTGCGCCAATTAGCGAATGCGCTGTATGTAGTTCTGAACGGTACATGTCCTTATTCCTCGGTTGTCATTGGTCAGCCATATTGTTATGAGGCAATGAGACATATCATGGAATAAAATCGTTTATATAGTGTAAAATGAATAAAAGAGTACCAAACATGATATGCACAAGATAACTTTCCTTCTACAGTAGGGGGCGCTGCTTGCAGTCAGAATATGAAGAGGGTACAGCTCTTCAATTTGAGCTTTATTACATTAAAATATATTCAGAAGTTTCGGAGATATAGCCTTAAATATACAGTAGTTAGGAAGAATGCACAACAATATAATATATATAAAAATGACATATGTTATATTGTTGAGATGTTGCCTAACAACATATATATACCAATTAGTTGAGTTTAGAAGAAAAGTGAAGAAATTCGTGTTTGAAGACATACTTTTTCTACTTAGGATGAGTGTCACGTGGTCTCATCAAGACTGCAAGGGTTATATTGCTTCATGTATAACAACAGGTACTATCTTCATTTTTTAAAATTTTTTGTTGTAATGTGTAGATTTTCTTACCATTTTATCATGTTTGCAATTCTTAGGTAGTATATTTGGTTGTTGTATGGAAAACATATACAGGGTGATGCAAAATTCAAACCCATAGTATAAAAATTTTATTTGTTTTTCAAAAAATGAAGAAAGTGCGCCAATTAGCGAATGCGCTGTATGTAGTTCTGAACGGTACATGTCCTTATTCCTCGGTTGTCATTGGTCAGCCATATTGTTATGAGGCAATGAGACATATCATGGAATAAAATCGTTTATATAGTGTAAAATGAATAAAACAGTACCAAACATGATATGCACAAGATAACTTTCCTTCTACAGTAGGGGGCGCTGCTTGCAGTCAGAATATGAAGAGGGTACAGCTCTTCAATTTGAGCTTTATTACATTAAAATATATTCAGAAGTTTCGGAGATATAGCCTTAAATATACAGTAGTTAGGAAGAATGCACAACAATATAATATATATAAAAATGACATATGTTATATTGTTGAGATGTTGCCTAACAACAGATGTATACCAATTAGTTGAGTTTAGAAGAAAAGTGAAGAAATTCGTGTTTGAAGACATACTTTTTCTACTTAGGATGAGTGTCACGTGGTCTCATCAAGACTGCAAGGGTTATATTGCTTCATGTATAACAACAGGTACTATCTTCATTTTTTAAAATTTTTTGTTGTAATGTGTAGATTTTCTTACCATTTTATCATGTTTGAAATTCTTAGGTAGTATATTTGGTTGTTGTATGGAAAACATATACAGGGTGATGCAAAATTCAAACCCATAGTATAAAAATTTTATTTGTTTTTAAAAAATGAAGAAAGTGCGCCAATTAGCGAATGCGCTGTATGTAGTTCTGAACGGTACATGTCCTTACTCCTCGGTTGTCATTGGTCAGCCATATTGTTATGAGGCAATGAGACATATCATGGAATAAAATCGTTTATATAGTGTAAAATGAATAAAAGAGTATCAAACATGATATGCACAAGATAACTTTCCTTCTACAGTAGGGGGCGCTGCTTGCAGTCAGAATATGAAGAGGGTACAGCTCTTCAATTTGAGCTTTATTACATTAAAATATATTCAGAAGTTTCGGAGATATAGCCTTAAATATACAGTAGTTAGGAAGAATGCACAACAATATAATATATATAAAAATGACATATGTTATATTGTTGAGATGTTGCCTAACAACAGATATATACCAATTAGTTGAGTTTAGAAGAAAAGTGAAGAAATTCGTGTTTGAAGACATACTTTTTCTACTTAGGATGAGTGTCACGTGGTCTCATCAAGACTGCAAGGGTTATATTGCTTCATGTATAACAACAGGTACTATCTTCATTTTTTAAAATTTTTTGTTGTAATGTGTAGATTTTCTTACCATTTTATCATGTTTGCAATTCTTAGGTAGTATATTTGGTTGTTGTATGGAAAACATATACAGGGTGATGCAAAATTCAAACCCATAGTATAAAAATTTTATTTGTTTTTCAAAAAATGAAGAAAGTGCGCCAATTAGCGAATGCGCTGTATGTAGTTCTGAACGGTACATGTCCTTATTCCTCGGTTGTCATTGGTCAGCCATATTGTTATGAGGCAATGAGACATATCATGGAATAAAATCGTTTATATAGTGTAAAATGAATAAAAGAGTACCAAACATGATATGCACAAGATAACTTTCCTTCTACAGTAGGGGGCGCTGCTTGCAGTCAGAATATGAAGAGGGTACAGCTCTTCAATTTGAGCTTTATTACATTAAAATATATTCAGAAGTTTCGGAGATATAGCCTTAAATATACAGTAGTTAGGAAGAATGCACAACAATATAATATATATAAAAATGACATATGTTATATTGTTGAGATGTTGCCTAACAACATATATATACCAATTAGTTGAGTTTAGAAGAAAAGTGAAGAAATTCGTGTTTGAAGACATACTTTTTCTACTTAGGATGAGTGTCACGTGGTCTCATCAAGACTGCAAGGGTTATATTGCTTCATGTATAACAACAGGTACTATCTTCATTTTTTAAAATTTTTTGTTGTAATGTGTAGATTTTCTTACCATTTTATCATGTTTGCAATTCTTAGGTAGTATATTTGGTTGTTGTATGGAAAACATATACAGGGTGATGCAAAATTCAAACCCATAGTATAAAAATTTTATTTGTTTTTCAAAAAATGAAGAAAGTGCGCCAATTAGCGAATGCGCTGTATGTAGTTCTGAACGGTACATGTCCTTATTCCTCGGTTGTCATTGGTCAGCCATATTGTTATGAGGCAATGAGACATATCATGGAATAAAATCGTTTATATAGTGTAAAATGAATAAAACAGTACCAAACATGATATGCACAAGATAACTTTCCTTCTACAGTAGGGGGCGCTGCTTGCAGTCAGAATATGAAGAGGGTACAGCTCTTCAATTTGAGCTTTATTTCATTAAAATATATTCAGAAGTTTCGGAGATATAGCCTTAAATATACAGTAGTTAGGAAGAATGCACAACAATATAATATATATAAAAATGACATATGTTATATTGTTGAGATGTTGCCTAACAACATATATATACCAATTAGTTGAGTTTAGAAGAAAAGTGAATAAATTCGTGTTTGAAGACATACTTTTTCTACTTAGGATGAGTGTCACGTGGTCTCATCAAGACTGCAAGGGTTATATTGCTTCATGTATAACAACAGGTACTATCTTCATTTTTTAAAATTTTTTGTTGTAATGTGTAGATTTTCTTACCATTTTATCATGTTTGCAATTCTTAGGTAGTATATTTGGTTGTTGTATGGAAAACATATACAGGGTGATGCAAAATTCAAACCCATAGTATAAAAATTTTATTTGTTTTTCAAAAAATGAAGAAAGTGCGCCAATTAGCGAATGCGCTGTATGTAGTTCTGAACGGTACATGTCCTTATTCCTCGGTTGTCATTGGTCAGCCATATTGTTATGAGGCAATGAGACATATCATGGAATAAAATCGTTTATATAGTGTAAAATGAATAAAAGAGTACCAAACATGATATGCACAAGATAACTTTCCTTCTACAGTAGGGGGCGCTGCTTGCAGTCAGAATATGAAGAGGGTACAGCTCTTCAATTTGAGCTTTATTACATTAAAATATATTCAGAAGTTTCGGAGATATAGCCTTAAATATACAGTAGTTAGGAAGAATGCACAACAATATAATATATATAAAAATGACATATGTTATATTGTTGAGATGTTGCCTAACAACATATATATACCAATTAGTTGAGTTTAGAAGAAAAGTGAAGAAATTCGTGTTTGAAGACATACTTTTTCTACTTAGGATGAGTGTCACGTGGTCTCATCAAGACTGCAAGGGTTATATTGCTTCATGTATAACAACAGGTACTATCTTCATTTTTTAAAATTTTTTGTTGTAATGTGTAGATTTTCTTACCATTTTATCATGTTTGCAATTCTTAGGTAGTATATTTGGTTGTTGTATGGAAAACATATACAGGGTGATGCAAAATTCAAACCCATAGTATAAAAATTTTATTTGTTTTTCAAAAAATGAAGAAAGTGCGCCAATTAGCGAATGCGCTGTATGTAGTTCTGAACGGTACATGTCCTTATTCCTCGGTTGTCATTGGTCAGCCATATTGTTATGAGGCAATGAGACATATCATGGAATAAAATCGTTTATATAGTGTAAAATGAATAAAAGAGTACCAAACATGATATGCACAAGATAACTTTCCTTCTACAGTAGGGGGCGCTGCTTGCAGTCAGAATATGAAGAGGGTACAGCTCTTCAATTTGAGCTTTATTACATTAAAATATATTCAGAAGTTTCGGAGATATAGCCTTAAATATACAGTAGTTAGGAAGAATGCACAACAATATAATATATATAAAAATGACATATGTTATATTGTTGAGATGTTGCCTAACAACATATATATACCAATTAGTTGAGTTTAGAAGAAAAGTGAAGAAATTCGTGTTTGAAGACATACTTTTTCTACTTAGGATGAGTGTCACGTGGTCTCATCAAGACTGCAAGGGTTATATTGCTTCATGTATAACAACAGGTACTATCTTCATTTTTTAAAATTTTTTGTTGTAATGTGTAGATTTTCTTACCATTTTATCATGTTTGCAATTCTTAGGTAGTATATTTGGTTGTTGTATGGAAAACATATACAGGGTGATGCAAAATTCAAACCCATAGTATAAAAATTTTATTTGTTTTTCAAAAAATGAAGAAAGTGCGCCAATTAGCGAATGCGCTGTATGTAGTTCTGAACGGTACATGTCCTTATTCCTCGGTTGTCATTGGTCAGCCATATTGTTATGAGGCAATGAGACATATCATGGAATAAAATCGTTTATATAGTGTAAAATGAATAAAACAGTACCAAACATGATATGCACAAGATAACTTTCCTTCTACAGTAGGGGGCGCTGCTTGCAGTCAGAATATGAAGAGGGTACAGCTCTTCAATTTGAGCTTTATTACATTAAAATATATTCAGAAGTTTCGGAGATATAGCCTTAAATATACAGTAGTTAGGAAGAATGCACAACAATATAATATATATAAAAATGACATATGTTATATTGTTGAGATGTTGCCTAACAACAGATGTATACCAATTAGTTGAGTTTAGAAGAAAAGTGAAGAAATTCGTGTTTGAAGACATACTTTTTCTACTTAGGATGAGTGTCACGTGGTCTCATCAAGACTGCAAGGGTTATATTGCTTCATGTATAACAACAGGTACTATCTTCATTTTTTAAAATTTTTTGTTGTAATGTGTAGATTTTCTTACCATTTTATCATGTTTGAAATTCTT
The DNA here is from genome assembly GCF_964235325.1 of Thermobia domestica. Taxonomy (NCBI): domain Eukaryota; kingdom Metazoa; phylum Arthropoda; class Insecta; order Zygentoma; family Lepismatidae; genus Thermobia; species Thermobia domestica. The sequence continues at coordinate 18,519 of NW_027656872.1, forward strand.
AGGTAGTATATTTGGTTGTTGTATGGAAAACATATACAGGGTGATGCAAAATTCAAACCCATAGTATAAAAATTTTATTTGTTTTTAAAAAATGAAGAAAGTGCGCCAATTAGCGAATGCGCTGTATGTAGTTCTGAACGGTACATGTCCTTACTCCTCGGTTGTCATTGGTCAGCCATATTGTTATGAGGCAATGAGACATATCATGGAATAAAATCGTTTATATAGTGTAAAATGAATAAAAGAGTATCAAACATGATATGCACAAGATAACTTTCCTTCTACAGTAGGGGGCGCTGCTTGCAGTCAGAATATGAAGAGGGTACAGCTCTTCAATTTGAGCTTTATTACATTAAAATATATTCAGAAGTTTCGGAGATATAGCCTTAAATATACAGTAGTTAGGAAGAATGCACAACAATATAATATATATAAAAATGACATATGTTATATTGTTGAGATGTTGCCTAACAACATATATATACCAATTAGTTGAGTTTAGAAGAAAAGTGAAGAAATTCGTGTTTGAAGACATGCTTTTTCTACTTAGGATGAGTGTCACGTGGTCTCATCAAGACTGCAAGGGTTATATTGCTTCATGTATAACAACAGGTACTATCTTCATTTTTTAAAATTTTTTGTTGTAATGTGTAGATTTTCTTACCATTTTATCATGTTTGCAATTCTTAGGTAGTATATTTGGTTGTTGTATGGAAAACATATACAGGGTGATGCAAAATTCAAACCCATAGTATAAAAATTTTATTTGTTTTTCAAAAAATGAAGAAAGTGCGCCAATTAGCGAATGCGCTGTATGTAGTTCTGAACGGTACATGTCCTTATTCCTCGGTTGTCATTGGTCAGCCATATTGTTATGAGGCAATGAGACATATCATGGAATAAAATCGTTTATATAGTGTAAAATGAATAAAAGAGTACCAAACATGATATGCACAAGATAACTTTCCTTCTACAGTAGGGGGCGCTGCTTGCAGTCAGAATATGAAGAGGGTACAGCTCTTCAATTTGAGCTTTATTACATTAAAATATATTCAGAAGTTTCGGAGATATAGCCTTAAATATACAGTAGTTAGGAAGAATGCACAACAATATAATATATATAAAAATGACATATGTTATATTGTTGAGATGTTGCCTAACAACAGATGTATACCAATTAGTTGAGTTTAGAAGAAAAGTGAAGAAATTCGTGTTTGAAGACATACTTTTTCTACTTAGGATGAGTGTCACGTGGTCTCATCAAGACTGCAAGGGTTATATTGCTTCATGTATAACAACAGGTACTATCTTCATTTTTTAAAATTTTTTGTTGTAATGTGTAGATTTTCTTACCATTTTATCATGTTTGAAATTCTTAGGTAGTATATTTGGTTGTTGTATGGAAAACATATACAGGGTGATGCAAAATTCAAACCCATAGTATAAAAATTTTATTTGTTTTTTAAAAAATGAAGAAAGTGCGCCAATTAGCGAATGCGCTGTATGTAGTTCTGAACGGTACATGTCCTTACTCCTCGGTTGTCATTGGTCAGCCATATTGTTATGAGGCAATGAGACATATCATGGAATAAAATCGTTTATATAGTGTAAAATGAATAAAAGAGTATCAAACATGATATGCACAAGATAACTTTCCTTCTACAGTAGGGGGCGCTGCTTGCAGTCAGAATATGAAGAGGGTACAGCTCTTCAATTTGAGCTTTATTACATTAAAATATATTCAGAAGTTTCGGAGATATAGCCTTAAATATACAGTAGTTAGGAAGAATGCACAACAATATAATATATATAAAAATGACATATGTTATATTGTTGAGATGTTGCCTAACAACAGATATATACCAATTAGTTGAGTTTAGAAGAAAAGTGAAGAAATTCGTGTTTGAAGACATACTTTTTCTACTTAGGATGAGTGTCACGTGGTCTCATCAAGACTGCAAGGGTTATATTGCTTCATGTATAACAACAGGTACTATCTTCATTTTTTAAAATTTTTTGTTGTAATGTGTAGATTTTCTTACCATTTTATCATGTTTGCAATTCTTAGGTAGTATATTTGGTTGTTGTATGGAAAACATATACAGGGTGATGCAAAATTCAAACCCATAGTATAAAAATTTTATTTGTTTTTCAAAAAATGAAGAAAGTGCGCCAATTAGCGAATGCGCTGTATGTAGTTCTGAACGGTACATGTCCTTATTCCTCGGTTGTCATTGGTCAGCCATATTGTTATGAGGCAATGAGACATATCATGGAATAAAATCGTTTATATAGTGTAAAATGAATAAAAGAGTACCAAACATGATATGCACAAGATAACTTTCCTTCTACAGTAGGGGGCGCTGCTTGCAGTCAGAATATGAAGAGGGTACAGCTCTTCAATTTGAGCTTTATTACATTAAAATATATTCAGAAGTTTCGGAGATATAGCCTTAAATATACAGTAGTTAGGAAGAATGCACAACAATATAATATATATAAAAATGACATATGTTATATTGTTGAGATGTTGCCTAACAACATATATATACCAATTAGTTGAGTTTAGAAGAAAAGTGAAGAAATTCGTGTTTGAAGACATACTTTTTCTACTTAGGATGAGTGTCACGTGGTCTCATCAAGACTGCAAGGGTTATATTGCTTCATGTATAACAACAGGTACTATCTTCATTTTTTAAAATTTTTTGTTGTAATGTGTAGATTTTCTTACCATTTTATCATGTTTGCAATTCTTAGGTAGTATATTTGGTTGTTGTATGGAAAACATATACAGGGTGATGCAAAATTCAAACCCATAGTATAAAAATTTTATTTGTTTTTCAAAAAATGAAGAAAGTGCGCCAATTAGCGAATGCGCTGTATGTAGTTCTGAACGGTACATGTCCTTATTCCTCGGTTGTCATTGGTCAGCCATATTGTTATGAGGCAATGAGACATATCATGGAATAAAATCGTTTATATAGTGTAAAATGAATAAAACAGTACCAAACATGATATGCACAAGATAACTTTCCTTCTACAGTAGGGGGCGCTGCTTGCAGTCAGAATATGAAGAGGGTACAGCTCTTCAATTTGAGCTTTATTTCATTAAAATATATTCAGAAGTTTCGGAGATATAGCCTTAAATATACAGTAGTTAGGAAGAATGCACAACAATATAATATATATAAAAATGACATATGTTATATTGTTGAGATGTTGCCTAACAACATATATATACCAATTAGTTGAGTTTAGAAGAAAAGTGAATAAATTCGTGTTTGAAGACATACTTTTTCTACTTAGGATGAGTGTCACGTGGTCTCATCAAGACTGCAAGGGTTATATTGCTTCATGTATAACAACAGGTACTATCTTCATTTTTTAAAATTTTTTGTTGTAATGTGTAGATTTTCTTACCATTTTATCATGTTTGCAATTCTTAGGTAGTATATTTGGTTGTTGTATGGAAAACATATACAGGGTGATGCAAAATTCAAACCCATAGTATAAAAATTTTATTTGTTTTTCAAAAAATGAAGAAAGTGCGCCAATTAGCGAATGCGCTGTATGTAGTTCTGAACGGTACATGTCCTTATTCCTCGGTTGTCATTGGTCAGCCATATTGTTATGAGGCAATGAGACATATCATGGAATAAAATCGTTTATATAGTGTAAAATGAATAAAAGAGTACCAAACATGATATGCACAAGATAACTTTCCTTCTACAGTAGGGGGCGCTGCTTGCAGTCAGAATATGAAGAGGGTACAGCTCTTCAATTTGAGCTTTATTACATTAAAATATATTCAGAAGTTTCGGAGATATAGCCTTAAATATACAGTAGTTAGGAAGAATGCACAACAATATAATATATATAAAAATGACATATGTTATATTGTTGAGATGTTGCCTAACAACATATATATACCAATTAGTTGAGTTTAGAAGAAAAGTGAAGAAATTCGTGTTTGAAGACATACTTTTTCTACTTAGGATGAGTGTCACGTGGTCTCATCAAGACTGCAAGGGTTATATTGCTTCATGTATAACAACAGGTACTATCTTCATTTTTTAAAATTTTTTGTTGTAATGTGTAGATTTTCTTACCATTTTATCATGTTTGCAATTCTTAGGTAGTATATTTGGTTGTTGTATGGAAAACATATACAGGGTGATGCAAAATTCAAACCCATAGTATAAAAATTTTATTTGTTTTTCAAAAAATGAAGAAAGTGCGCCAATTAGCGAATGCGCTGTATGTAGTTCTGAACGGTACATGTCCTTATTCCTCGGTTGTCATTGGTCAGCCATATTGTTATGAGGCAATGAGACATATCATGGAATAAAATCGTTTATATAGTGTAAAATGAATAAAAGAGTACCAAACATGATATGCACAAGATAACTTTCCTTCTACAGTAGGGGGCGCTGCTTGCAGTCAGAATATGAAGAGGGTACAGCTCTTCAATTTGAGCTTTATTACATTAAAATATATTCAGAAGTTTCGGAGATATAGCCTTAAATATACAGTAGTTAGGAAGAATGCACAACAATATAATATATATAAAAATGACATATGTTATATTGTTGAGATGTTGCCTAACAACATATATATACCAATTAGTTGAGTTTAGAAGAAAAGTGAAGAAATTCGTGTTTGAAGACATACTTTTTCTACTTAGGATGAGTGTCACGTGGTCTCATCAAGACTGCAAGGGTTATATTGCTTCATGTATAACAACAGGTACTATCTTCATTTTTTAAAATTTTTTGTTGTAATGTGTAGATTTTCTTACCATTTTATCATGTTTGCAATTCTTAGGTAGTATATTTGGTTGTTGTATGGAAAACATATACAGGGTGATGCAAAATTCAAACCCATAGTATAAAAATTTTATTTGTTTTTCAAAAAATGAAGAAAGTGCGCCAATTAGCGAATGCGCTGTATGTAGTTCTGAACGGTACATGTCCTTATTCCTCGGTTGTCATTGGTCAGCCATATTGTTATGAGGCAATGAGACATATCATGGAATAAAATCGTTTATATAGTGTAAAATGAATAAAACAGTACCAAACATGATATGCACAAGATAACTTTCCTTCTACAGTAGGGGGCGCTGCTTGCAGTCAGAATATGAAGAGGGTACAGCTCTTCAATTTGAGCTTTATTTCATTAAAATATATTCAGAAGTTTCGGAGATATAGCCTTAAATATACAGTAGTTAGGAAGAATGCACAACAATATAATATATATAAAAATGACATATGTTATATTGTTGAGATGTTGCCTAACAACATATATATACCAATTAGTTGAGTTTAGAAGAAAAGTGAAGAAATTCGTGTTTGAAGACATACTTTTTCTACTTAGGATGAGTGTCACGTGGTCTCATCAAGACTGCAAGGGTTATATTGCTTCATGTATAACAACAGGTACTATCTTCATTTTTTAAAATTTTTTGTTGTAATGTGTAGATTTTCTTACCATTTTATCATGTTTGCAATTCTTAGGTAGTATATTTGGTTGTTGTATGGAAAACATATACAGGGTGATGCAAAATTCAAACCCATAGTATAAAAATTTTATTTGTTTTTCAAAAAATGAAGAAAGTGCGCCAATTAGCGAATGCGCTGTATGTAGTTCTGAACGGTACATGTCCTTATTCCTCGGTTGTCATTGGTCAGCCATATTGTTATGAGGCAATGAGACATATCATGGAATAAAATCGTTTATATAGTGTAAAATGAATAAAACAGTACCAAACATGATATGCACAAGATAACTTTCCTTCTACAGTAGGGGGCGCTGCTTGCAGTCAGAATATGAAGAGGGTACAGCTCTTCAATTTGAGCTTTATTACATTAAAATATATTCAGAAGTTTCGGAGATATAGCCTTAAATATACAGTAGTTAGGAAGAATGCACAACAATATAATATATATAAAAATGACATATGTTATATTGTTGAGATGTTGCCTAACAACAGATGTATACCAATTAGTTGAGTTTAGAAGAAAAGTGAAGAAATTCGTGTTTGAAGACATACTTTTTCTACTTAGGATGAGTGTCACGTGGTCTCATCAAGACTGCAAGGGTTATATTGCTTCATGTATAACAACAGGTACTATCTTCATTTTTTAAAATTTTTTGTTGTAATGTGTAGATTTTCTTACCATTTTATCATGTTTGAAATTCTTAGGTAGTATATTTGGTTGTTGTATGGAAAACATATACAGGGTGATGCAAAATTCAAACCCATAGTATAAAAATTTTATTTGTTTTTAAAAAATGAAGAAAGTGCGCCAATTAGCGAATGCGCTGTATGTAGTTCTGAACGGTACATGTCCTTACTCCTCGGTTGTCATTGGTCAGCCATATTGTTATGAGGCAATGAGACATATCATGGAATAAAATCGTTTATATAGTGTAAAATGAATAAAAGAGTATCAAACATGATATGCACAAGATAACTTTCCTTCTACAGTAGGGGGCGCTGCTTGCAGTCAGAATATGAAGAGGGTACAGCTCTTCAATTTGAGCTTTATTACATTAAAATATATTCAGAAGTTTCGGAGATATAGCCTTAAATATACAGTAGTTAGGAAGAATGCACAACAATATAATATATATAAAAATGACATATGTTATATTGTTGAGATGTTGCCTAACAACATATATATACCAATTAGTTCAGTTTAGAAGAAAAGTGAAGAAATTCGTGTTTGAAGACATGCTTTTTCTACTTAGGATGAGTGTCACGTGGTCTCATCAAGACTGCAAGGGTTATATTGCTTCATGTATAACAACAGGTACTATCTTCATTTTTTAAAATTTTTTGTTGTAATGTGTAGATTTTCTTACCATTTTATCATGTTTGCAATTCTTAGGTAGTATATTTGGTTGTTGTATGGAAAACATATACAGGGTGATGCAAAATTCAAACCCATAGTATAAAAATTTTATTTGTTTTTCAAAAAATGAAGAAAGTGCGCCAATTAGCGAATGCGCTGTATGTAGTTCTGAACGGTACATGTCCTTATTCCTCGGTTGTCATTGGTCAGCCATATTGTTATGAGGCAATGAGACATATCATGGAATAAAATCGTTTATATAGTGTAAAATGAATAAAACAGTACCAAACATGATATGCACAAGATAACTTTCCTTCTACAGTAGGGGGCGCTGCTTGCAGTCAGAATATGAAGAGGGTACAGCTCTTCAATTTGAGCTTTATTACATTAAAATATATTCAGAAGTTTCGGAGATATAGCCTTAAATATACAGTAGTTAGGAAGAATGCACAACAATATAATATATATAAAAATGACATATGTTATATTGTTGAGATGTTGCCTAACAACATATATATACCAATTAGTTGAGTTTAGAAGAAAAGTGAAGAAATTCGTGTTTGAAGACATACTTTTTCTACTTAGGATGAGTGTCACGTGGTCTCATCAAGACTGCAAGGGTTATATTGCTTCATGTATAACAACAGGTACTATCTTCATTTTTTAAAATTTTTTGTTGTAATGTGTAGATTTTCTTACCATTTTATCATGTTTGCAATTCTTAGGTAGTATATTTGGTTGTTGTATGGAAAACATATACAGGGTGATGCAAAATTCAAACCCATAGTATAAAAATTTTATTTGTTTTTCAAAAAATGAAGAAAGTGCGCCAATTAGCGAATGCGCTGTATGTAGTTCTGAACGGTACATGTCCTTATTCCTCGGTTGTCATTGGTCAGCCATATTGTTATGAGGCAATGAGACATATCATGGAATAAAATCGTTTATATAGTGTAAAATGAATAAAAGAGTACCAAACATGATATGCACAAGATAACTTTCCTTCTACAGTAGGGGGCGCTGCTTGCAGTCAGAATATGAAGAGGGTACAGCTCTTCAATTTGAGCTTTATTACATTAAAATATATTCAGAAGTTTCGGAGATATAGCCTTAAATATACAGTAGTTAGGAAGAATGCACAACAATATAATATATATAAAAATGACATATGTTATATTGTTGAGATGTTGCCTAACAACAGATGTATACCAATTAGTTGAGTTTAGAAGAAAAGTGAAGAAATTCGTGTTTGAAGACATACTTTTTCTACTTAGGATGAGTGTCACGTGGTCTCATCAAGACTGCAAGGGTTATATTGCTTCATGTATAACAACAGGTACTATCTTCATTTTTTAAAGTTTTTTGTTGTAATGTGTAGATTTTCTTACCATTTTATCATGTTTGAAATTCTTAGGTAGTATATTTGGTTGTTGTATGGAAAACATATACAGGGTGATGCAAAATTCAAACCCATAGTATAAAAATTTTATTTGTTTTTAAAAAATGAAGAAAGTGCGCCAATTAGCGAATGCGCTGTATGTAGTTCTGAACGGTACATGTCCTTACTCCTCGGTTGTCATTGGTCAGCCATATTGTTATGAGGCAATGAGACATATCATGGAATAAAATCGTTTATATAGTGTAAAATGAATAAAAGAGTATCAAACATGATATGCACAAGATAACTTTCCTTCTACAGTAGGGGGCGCTGCTTGCAGTCAGAATATGAAGAGGGTACAGCTCTTCAATTTGAGCTTTATTACATTAAAATATATTCAGAAGTTTCGGAGATATAGCCTTAAATATACAGTAGTTAGGAAGAATGCACAACAATATAATATATATAAAAATGACATATGTTATATTGTTGAGATGTTGCCTAACAACAGATATATACCAATTAGTTGAGTTTAGAAGAAAAGTGAAGAAATTCGTGTTTGAAGACATACTTTTTCTACTTAGGATGAGTGTCACGTGGTCTCATCAAGACTGCAAGGGTTATATTGCTTCATGTATAACAACAGGTACTATCTTCATTTTTTAAAATTTTTTGTTGTAATGTGTAGATTTTCTTACCATTTTATGATGTTTGAAATTCTTAGGTAGTATATTTGGTTGTTGTATGGAAAACATATACAGGGTGATGCAAAATTCAAACCCATAGTATAAAAATTTTATTTGTTTTTCAAAAAATGAAGAAAGTGCGCCAATTAGCGAATGCGCTGTATGTAGTTCTGAACGGTACATGTCCTTATTCCTCGGTTGTCATTGGTCAGCCATATTGTTATGAGGCAATGAGACATATCATGGAATAAAATCGTTTATATAGTGTAAAATGAATAAAAGAGTATCAAACATGATATGCACAAGATAACTTTCCTTCTACAGTAGGGGGCGCTGCTTGCAGTCAGAATATGAAGAGGGTACAGCTCTTCAATTTGAGCCTTATTACATTAAAATATATTCAGAAGTTTCGGAGATATACCCTTAAATATACAGTAGTTAGGAAGAATGCACAACAATATAATATATATAAAAATGACATATGTTATATTGTTGAGATGTTGCCTAACAACAGATATATACCAATTAGTTGAGTTTAGAAGAAAAGTGAAGAAATTCGTGTTTGAAGACATACTTTTTCTACTTAGGATGAGTGTCACGTGGTCTCATCAAGACTGCAAGGGTTATATTGCTTCATGTATAACAACAGGTACTATCTTCATTTTTTTAAATTTTTTGTTGTAATGTGTAGATTTTCTTACCATTTTATCATGTTTGCAATTCTTAGGTAGTATATTTGGTTGTTGTATGGAAAACATATACAGGGTGATGCAAAATTCAAACCCATAGTATAAAAATTTTATTTGTTTTTCAAAAAATGAAGAAAGTGCGCCAATTAGCGAATGCGCTGTATGTAGTTCTGAACGGTACATGTCCTTATTCCTCGGTTGTCATTGGTCAGCCATATTGTTATGAGGCAATGAGACATATCATGGAATAAAATCGTTTATATAGTGTAAAATGAATAAAAGAGTACCAAACATGATATGCACAAGATAACTTTCCTTCTACAGTAGGGGCGCTGCTTGCAGTCAGAATATGAAGAGGGTACAGCTCTTCAATTTGAGCTTTATTACATTAAAATATATTCAGAAGTTTCGGAGATATAGCCTTAAATATACAGTAGTTAGGAAGAATGCACAACAATATAATATATATAAAAATGACATATGTTATATTGTTGAGATGTTGCCTAACAACATATATATACCAATTAGTTGAGTTTAGAAGAAAAGTGAAGAAATTCGTGTTTGAAGACATACTTTTTCTACTTAGGATGAGTGTCACGTGGTCTCATCAAGACTGCAAGGGTTATATTGCTTCATGTATAACAACAGGTACTATCTTCATTTTTTAAAATTTTTTGTTGTAATGTGTAGATTTTCTTACCATTTTATCATGTTTGCAATTCTTAGGTAGTATATTTGGTTGTTGTATGGAAAACATATACAGGGTGATGCAAAATTCAAACCCATAGTATAAAAATTTTATTTGTTTTTCAAAAAATGAAGAAAGTGCGCCAATTAGCGAATGCGCTGTATGTAGTTCTGAACGGTACATGTCCTTATTCCTCGGTTGTCATTGGTCAGCCATATTGTTATGAGGCAATGAGACATATCATGGAATAAAATCGTTTATATAGTGTAAAATGAATAAAACAGTACCAAACATGATATGCACAAGATAACTTTCCTTCTACAGTAGGGGGCGCTGCTTGCAGTCAGAATATGAAGAGGGTACAGCTCTTCAATTTGAGCTTTATTTCATTAAAATATATTCAGAAGTTTCGGAGATATAGCCTTAAATATACAGTAGTTAGGAAGAATGCACAACAATATAATATATATAAAAATGACATATGTTATATTGTTGAGATGTTGCCTAACAACATATATATACCAATTAGTTGAGTTTAGAAGAAAAGTGAAGAAATTCGTGTTTGAAGACATACTTTTTCTACTTAGGATGAGTGTCACGTGGTCTCATCAAGACTGCAAGGGTTATATTGCTTCATGTATAACAACAGGTACTATCTTCATTTTTTAAAATTTTTTGTTGTAATGTGTAGATTTTCTTACCATTTTATCATGTTTGCAATTCTTAGGTAGTATATTTGGTTGTTGTATGGAAAACATATACAGGGTGATGCAAAATTCAAACCCATAGTATAAAAATTTTATTTGTTTTTCAAAAAATGAAGAAAGTGCGCCAATTAGCGAATGCGCTGTATGTAGTTCTGAACGGTACATGTCCTTATTCCTCGGTTGTCATTGGTCAGCCATATTGTTATGAGGCAATGAGACATATCATGGAATAAAATCGTTTATATAGTGTAAAATGAATAAAACAGTACCAAACATGATATGCACAAGATAACTTTCCTTCTACAGTAGGGGGCGCTGCTTGCAGTCAGAATATGAAGAGGGTACAGCTCTTCAATTTGAGCTTTATTACATTAAAATATATTCAGAAGTTTCGGAGATATAGCCTTAAATATACAGTAGTTAGGAAGAATGCACAACAATATAATATATATAAAAATGACATATGTTATATTGTTGAGATGTTGCCTAACAACAGATGTATACCAATTAGTTGAGTTTAGAAGAAAAGTGAAGAAATTCGTGTTTGAAGACATACTTTTTCTACTTAGGATGAGTGTCACGTGGTCTCATCAAGACTGCAAGGGTTATATTGCTTCATGTATAACAACAGGTACTATCTTCATTTTTTAAAATTTTTTGTTATAATGTGTAGATTTTCTTACCATTTTATCATGTTTGAAATTCTTAGGTAGTATATTTGGTTGTTGTATGGAAAACATATACAGGGTGATGCAAAATTCAAACCCATAGTATAAAAATTTTATTTGTTTTTAAAAAATGAAGAAAGTGCGCCAATTAGCGAATGCGCTGTATGTAGTTCTGAACGGTACATGTCCTTACTCCTCGGTTGTCATTGGTCAGCCATATTGTTATGAGGCAATGAGACATATCATGGAATAAAATCGTTTATATAGTGTAAAATGAATAAAAGAGTATCAAACATGATATGCACAAGATAACTTTCCTTCTACAGTAGGGGGCGCTGCTTGCAGTCAGAATATGAAGAGGGTACAGCTCTTCAATTTGAGCTTTATTACATTAAAATATATTCAGAAGTTTCGGAGATATAGCCTTAAATATACAGTAGTTAGGAAGAATGCACAACAATATAATATATATAAAAATGACATATGTTATATTGTTGAGATGTTGCCTAACAACATATATATACCAATTAGTTGAGTTTAGAAGAAAAGTGAAGAAATTCGTGTTTGAAGACATACTTTTTCTACTTAGGATGAGTGTCACGTGGTCTCATCAAGACTGCAAGGGTTATATTGCTTCATGTATAACAACAGGTACTATCTTCATTTTTTAAAATTTTTTGTTGTAATGTGTAGATTTTCTTACCATTTTATGATGTTTGAAATTCTTAGGTAGTATATTTGGTTGTTGTATGGAAAACATATACAGGGTGATGCAAAATTCAAACCCATAGTATAAAAATTTTATTTGTTTTTCAAAAAATGAAGAAAGTGCGCCAATTAGCGAATGCGCTGTATGTAGTTCTGAACGGTACATGTCCTTACTCCTCGGTTGTCATTGGTCAGCCATATTGTTATGAGGCAATGAGACATATCATGGAATAAAATCGTTTATATAGTGTAAAATGAATAAAAGAGTATCAAACATGATATGCACAAGATAACTTTCCTTCTACAGTAGGGGGCGCTGCTTGCAGTCAGAATATGAAGAGGGTACAGCTCTTCAATTTGAGCCTTATTACATTAAAATATATTCAGAAGTTTCGGAGATATACCCTTAAATATACAGTAGTTAGGAAGAATGCACAACAATATAATATATATAAAAATGACATATGTTATATTGTTGAGATGTTGCCTAACAACAGATATATACCAATTAGTTGAGTTTAGAAGAAAAGTGAAGAAATTCGTGTTTGAAGACATACTTTTTCTACTTAGGATGAGTGTCACGTGGTCTCATCAAGACTGCAAGGGTTATATTGCTTCATGTATAACAACAGGTACTATCTTCATTTTTTTAAATTTTTTGTTGTAATGTGTAGATTTTCTTACCATTTTATCATGTTTGCAATTCTTAGGTAGTATATTTGGTTGTTGTATGGAAAACATATACAGGGTGATGCAAAATTCAAACCCATAGTATAAAAATTTTATTTGTTTTTCAAAAAATGAAGAAAGTGCGCCAATTAGCGAATGCGCTGTATGTAGTTCTGAACGGTACATGTCCTTATTCCTCGGTTGTCATTGGTCAGCCATATTGTTATGAGGCAATGAGACATATCATGGAATAAAATCGTTTATATAGTGTAAAATGAATAAAAGAGTACCAAACATGATATGCACAAGATAACTTTCCTTCTACAGTAGGGGCGCTGCTTGCAGTCAGAATATGAAGAGGGTACAGCTCTTCAATTTGAGCTTTATTACATTAAAATATATTCAGAAGTTTCGGAGATATAGCCTTAAATATACAGTAGTTAGGAAGAATGCACAACAATATAATATATATAAAAATGACATATGTTATATTGTTGAGATGTTGCACAACATATATATACCAATTAGTTGAGTTTAGAAGAAAAGTGAAGAAATTCGTGTTTGAAGACATACTTTTTCTACTTAGGATGAGTGTCACGTGGTCTCATCAAGACTGCAAGGGTTATATTGCTTCATGTATAACAACAGGTACTATCTTCATTTTTTAAAATTTTTTGTTGTAATGTGTAGATTTTCTTACCATTTTATCATGTTTGCAATTCTTAGGTAGTATATTTGGTTGTTGTATGGAAAACATATACAGGGTGATGCAAAATTCAAACCATAGTATAAAAATTTTATTTGTTTTTCAAAAAATGAAGAAAGTGCGCCAATTAGCGAATGCGCTGTATGTAGTTCTGAACGGTACATGTCCTTATTCCTCGGTTGTCATTGGTCAGCCATATTGTTATGAGGCAATGAGACATATCATGGAATAAAATCGTTTATATAGTGTAAAATGAATAAAACAGTACCAAACATGATATGCACAAGATAACTTTCCTTCTACAGTAGGGGGCGCTGCTTGCAGTCAGAATATGAAGAGGGTACAGCTCTTCAATTTGAGCTTTATTTCATTAAAATATATTCAGAAGTTTCGGAGATATAGCCTTAAATATACAGTAGTTAGGAAGAATGCACAACAATATAATATATATAAAAATGACATATGTTATATTGTTGAGATGTTGCCTAACAACATATATATACCAATTAGTTGAGTTTAGAAGAAAAGTGAAGAAATTCGTGTTTGAAGACATACTTTTTCTACTTAGGATGAGTGTCACGTGGTCTCATCAAGACTGCAAGGGTTATATTGCTTCATGTATAACAACAGGTACTATCTTCATTTTTTAAAATTTTTTGTTGTAATGTGTAGATTTTCTTACCATTTTATCATGTTTGCAATTCTTAGGTAGTATATTTGGTTGTTGTATGGAAAACATATACAGGGTGATGCAAAATTCAAACCCATAGTATAAAAATTTTATTTGTTTTTCAAAAAATGAAGAAAGTGCGCCAATTAGCGAATGCGCTGTATGTAGTTCTGAACGGTACATGTCCTTATTCCTCGGTTGTCATTGGTCAGCCATATTGTTATGAGGCAATGAGACATATCATGGAATAAAATCGTTTATATAGTGTAAAATGAATAAAACAGTACCAAACATGATATGCACAAGATAACTTTCCTTCTACAGTAGGGGGCGCTGCTTGCAGTCAGAATATGAAGAGGGTACAGCTCTTCAATTTGAGCTTTATTACATTAAAATATATTCAGAAGTTTCGGAGATATAGCCTTAAATATACAGTAGTTAGGAAGAATGCACAACAATATAATATATATAAAAATGACATATGTTATATTGTTGAGATGTTGCCTAACAACAGATGTATACCAATTAGTTGAGTTTAGAAGAAAAGTGAAGAAATTCGTGTTTGAAGACATACTTTTTCTACTTAGGATGAGTGTCACGTGGTCTCATCAAGACTGCAAGGGTTATATTGCTTCATGTATAACAACAGGTACTATCTTCATTTTTTAAAATTTTTTGTTGTAATGTGTAGATTTTCTTACCATTTTATCATGTTTGAAATTCTTAGGTAGTATATTTGGTTGTTGTATGGAAAACATATACAGGGTGATGCAAAATTCAAACCCATAGTATAAAAATTTTATTTGTTTTTAAAAAATGAAGAAAGTGCGCCAATTAGCGAATGCGCTGTATGTAGTTCTGAACGGTACATGTCCTTACTCCTCGGTTGTCATTGGTCAGCCATATTGTTATGAGGCAATGAGACATATCATGGAATAAAATCGTTTATATAGTGTAAAATGAATAAAAGAGTATCAAACATGATATGCACAAGATAACTTTCCTTCTACAGTAGGGGGCGCTGCTTGCAGTCAGAATATGAAGAGGGTACAGCTCTTCAATTTGAGCTTTATTACATTAAAATATATTCAGAAGTTTCGGAGATATAGCCTTAATATACAGTAGTTAGGAAGAATGCACAACAATATAATATATATAAAAATGACATATGTTATATTGTTGAGATGTTGCCTAACAACAGATATATACCAATTAGTTGAGTTTAGAAGAAAAGTGAAGAAATTCGTGTTTGAAGACATACTTTTTCTACTTAGGATGAGTGTCACGTGGTCTCATCAAGACTGCAAGGGTTATATTGCTTCATGTATAACAACAGGTACTATCTTCATTTTTTAAATTTTTTGTTGTAATGTGTAGATTTTCTTACCCATTTTATGATGTTTGAAATTCTTAGGTAGTATATTTGGTTGTTGTATGGAAAACATATACAGGGTGATGCAAAATTCAAACCCATAGTATAAAAATTTTATTTGTTTTTCAAAAAATGAAGAAAGTGCGCCAATTAGCGAATGCGCTGTATGTAGTTCTGAACGGTACATGTCCTTACTCCTCGGTTGTCATTGGTCAGCCATATTGTTATGAGGCAATGAGACATATCATGGAATAAAATCGTTTATATAGTGTAAAATGAATAAAAGAGTATCAAACATGATATGCACAAGATAACTTTCCTTCTACAGTAGGGGGCGCTGCTTGCAGTCAGAATATGAAGAGGGTACAGCTCTTCAATTTGAGCTTATTACATTAAAATATATTCAGAAGTTTCGGAGATATACCCTTAAATATACAGTAGTTAGGAAGAATGCACAACAATATAATATATATAAAAATGACAAATGTTATATTGTTGAGATGTTGCCTAACAACAGATATATACCAATTAGTTGAGTTTAGAAGAAAAGTGAAGAAATTCGTGTTTGAAGACATACTTTTTCTACTTAGGATGAGTGTCACGTGGTCTCATCAAGACTGCAAGGGTTATATTGCTTCATGTATAACAACAGGTACTATCTTCATTTTTTTAAATTTTTTGTTGTAATGTGTAGATTTTCTTACCATTTTATCATGTTTGCAATTCTTAGGTAGTATATTTGGTTGTTGTATGGAAAACATATACAGGGTGATGCAAAATTCAAACCCATAGTATAAAAATTTTATTTGTTTTTCAAAAAATGAAGAAAGTGCGCCAATTAGCGAATGCGCTGTATGTAGTTCTGAACGGTACATGTCCTTATTCCTCGGTTGTCATTGGTCAGCCATATTGTTATGAGGCAATGAGACATATCATGGAATAAAATCGTTTATATAGTGTAAAATGAATAAAAGAGTACCAAACATGATATGCACAAGATAACTTTCCTTCTACAGTAGGGGCGCTGCTTGCAGTCAGAATATGAAGAGGGTACAGCTCTTCAATTTGAGCTTTATTACATTAAAATATATTCAGAAGTTTCGGAGATATAGCCTTAAATATACAGTAGTTAGGAAGAATGCACAACAATATAATATATATAAAAATGACATATGTTATATTGTTGAGATGTTGCCTAACAACATATATATACCAATTAGTTGAGTTTAGAAGAAAAGTGAAGAAATTCGTGTTTGAAGACATACTTTTTCTACTTAGGATGAGTGTCACGTGGTCTCATCAAGACTGCAAGGGTTATATTGCTTCATGTATAACAACAGGTACTATCTTCATTTTTTAAAATTTTTTGTTGTAATGTGTAGATTTTCTTACCATTTTATCATGTTTGCAATTCTTAGGTAGTATATTTGGTTGTTGTATGGAAAACATATACAGGGTGATGCAAAATTCAAACCCATAGTATAAAAATTTTATTTGTTTTTCAAAAAATGAAGAAAGTGCGCCAATTAGCGAATGCGCTGTATGTAGTTCTGAACGGTACATGTCCTTATTCCTCGGTTGTCATTGGTCAGCCATATTGTTATGAGGCAATGAGACATATCATGGAATAAAATCGTTTATATAGTGTAAAATGAATAAAACAGTACCAAACATGATATGCACAAGATAACTTTCCTTCTACAGTAGGGGGCGCTGCTTGCAGTCAGAATATGAAGAGGGTACAGCTCTTCAATTTGAGCTTTATTTCATTAAAATATATTCAGAAGTTTCGGAGATATAGCCTTAAATATACAGTAGTTAGGAAGAATGCACAACAATATAATATATATAAAAATGACATATGTTATATTGTTGAGATGTTGCCTAACAACATATATATACCAATTAGTCGAGTTTAGAAGAAAAGTGAAGAAATTCGTGTTTGAAGACATACTTTTTCTACTTAGGATGAGTGTCACGTGGTCTCATCAAGACTGCAAGGGTTATATTGCTTCATGTATAACAACAGGTACTATCTTCATTTTTTAAAATTTTTTGTTGTAATGTGTAGATTTTCTTACCATTTTATCATGTTTGCAATTCTTAGGTAGTATATTTGGTTGTTGTATGGAAAACATATACAGGGTGATGCAAAATTCAAACCCATAGTATAAAAATTTTATTTGTTTTTTCAAAAAATGAAGAAAGTGCGCCAATTAGCGAATGCGCTGTATGTAGTTCTGAACGGTACATGTTCTTATTCCTCGGTTGTCATTGGTCAGCCATATTGTTATGAGGCAATGAGACATATCATGGAATAAAATCGTTTATATAGTGTAAAATGAATAAAAGAGTACCAAACATGATATGCACAAGATAACTTTCCTTCTACAGTAGGGGGCGCTGCTTGCAGTCAGAATATGAAGAGGGTACAGCTCTTCAATTTGAGCTTTATTACATTAAAATATATTCAGAAGTTTCGGAGATATAGCCTTAAATATACAGTAGTTAGGAAGAATGCACAACAATATAATATATATAAAAATGACATATGTTATATTGTTGAGATGTTGCCTAACAACAGATATATACCAATTAGTTGAGTTTAGAAGAAAAGTGAAGAAATTCGTGTTTGAAGACATACTTTTTCTACTTAGGATGAGTGTCACGTGGTCTCATCAAGACTGCAAGGGTTATATTGCTTCATGTATAACAACAGGTACTATCTTCATTTTTTAAAATTTTTTGTTGTAATGTGTAGATTTTCTTACCATTTTATCATGTTTGCAATTCTTAGGTAGTATATTTGGTTGTTGTATGGAAAACATATACAGGGTGATGCAAAATTCAAACCCATAGTATAAAAATTTTATTTGTTTTTCAAAAAATGAAGAAAGTGCGCCAATTAGCGAATGCGCTGTATGTAGTTCTGAACGGTACATGTCCTTACTCCTCGGTTGTCATTGGTCAGCCATATTGTTATGAGGCAATGAGACATATCATGGAATAAAATCGTTTATATAGTGTAAAATGAATAAAAGAGTATCAAACATGATATGCACAAGATAACTTTCCTTCTACA
Organism: Thermobia domestica; assembly: GCF_964235325.1. Taxonomy (NCBI): domain Eukaryota; kingdom Metazoa; phylum Arthropoda; class Insecta; order Zygentoma; family Lepismatidae; genus Thermobia; species Thermobia domestica. The sequence continues at coordinate 37,396 of NW_027656872.1, forward strand.
GTAGGGGGCGCTGCTTGCTGTCAGAATATGAAGAGGGTACAGATCTTCAATTTGAGCCTTATTAATTAAAATATATTCAGAAGTTTCGGAGATATACCCTTAAATATACAGTAGTTAGGAAGAATGCACAACAATATAATATATATAAAAATGACATATGTTATATTGTTGAGATGTTGCCTAACAACAGATATATACCAATTAGTTGAGTTTAGAAGAAAAGTGAAGAAATTCGTGTTTGAAGACATACTTTTTCTACTTAGGATGAGTGTCACGTGGTCTCATCAAGACTGCAAGGGTTATATTGCTTCATGTATAACAACAGGTACTATCTTCATTTTTTTAAATTTTTTGTTGTAATGTGTAGATTTTCTTACCATTTTATCATGTTTGCAATTCTTAGGTAGTATATTTGGTTGTTGTATGGAAAACATATACAGGGTGATGCAAAATTCAAACCCATAGTATAAAAATTTTATTTGTTTTTCAAAAAATGAAGAAAGTGCGCCAATTAGCGAATGCGCTGTATGTAGTTCTGAACGGTACATGTCCTTATTCCTCGGTTGTCATTGGTCAGCCATATTGTTATGAGGCAATGAGACATATCATGGAATAAAATCGTTTATATAGTGTAAAATGAATAAAAGAGTACCAAACATGATATGCACAAGATAACTTTCCTTCTACAGTAGGGGCGCTGCTTGCAGTCAGAATATGAAGAGGGTACAGCTCTTCAATTTGAGCTTTATTACATTAAAATATATTCAGAAGTTTCGGAGATATAGCCTTAAATATACAGTAGTTAGGAAGAATGCACAACAATATAATATATATAAAAATGACATATGTTATATTGTTGAGATGTTGCCTAACAACAGATATATACCAATTAGTTGAGTTTAGAAGAAAAGTGAAGAAATTCGTGTTTGAAGACATACTTTTTCTACTTAGGATGAGTGTCACGTGGTCTCATCAAGACTGCAAGGGTTATATTGCTTCATGTATAACAACAGGTACTATCTTCATTTTTTAAAATTTTTTGTTGTAATGTGTAGATTTTCTTACCATTTTATGATGTTTGAAATTCTTAGGTAGTATATTTGGTTGTTGTATGGAAAACATATACAGGGTGATGCAAAATTCAAACCCATAGTATAAAAATTTTATTTGTTTTTCAAAAAATGAAGAAAGTGCGCCAATTAGCGAATGCGCTGTATGTAGTTCTGAACGGTACATGTCCTTACTCCTCGGTTGTCATTGGTCAGCCATATTGTTATGAGGCAATGAGACATATCATGGAATAAAATCGTTTATATAGTGTAAAATGAATAAAAGAGTATCAAACATGATATGCACAAGATAACTTTCCTTCTACAGTAGGGGGCGCTGCTTGCAGTCAGAATATGAAGAGGGTACAGCTCTTCAATTTGAGCCTTATTACATTAAAATATATTCAGAAGTTTCGGAGATATACCCTTAAATATACAGTAGTTAGGAAGAATGCACAACAATATAATATATATAAAAATGACAAATGTTATATTGTTGAGATGTTGCCTAACAACAGATATATACCAATTAGTTGAGTTTAGAAGAAAAGTGAAGAAATTCGTGTTTGAAGACATACTTTTTCTACTTAGGATGAGTGTCACGTGGTCTCATCAAGACTGCAAGGGTTATATTGCTTCATGTATAACAACAGGTACTATCTTCATTTTTTTAAATTTTTTGTTGTAATGTGTAGATTTTCTTACCATTTTATCATGTTTGCAATTCTTAGGTAGTATATTTGGTTGTTGTATGGAAAACATATCCAGGGTGATGCAAAATTCAAACCCATAGTATAAAAATTTTATTTGTTTTTCAAAAAATGAAGAAAGTGCGCCAATTAGCGAATGCGCTGTATGTAGTTCTGAACGGTACATGTCCTTATTCCTCGGTTGTCATTGGTCAGCCATATTGTTATGAGGCAATGAGACATATCATGGAATAAAATCGTTTATATAGTGTAAAATGAATAAAAGAGTACCAAACATGATATGCACAAGATAACTTTCCTTCTACAGTAGGGGGCGCTGCTTGCAGTCAGAATATGAAGAGGGTACAGCTCTTCAATTTGAGCTTTATTACATTAAAATATATTCAGAAGTTTCGGAGATATAGCCTTAAATATACAGTAGTTAGGAAGAATGCACAACAATATAATATATATAAAAATGACATATGTTATATTGTTGAGATGTTGCCTAACAACATATATATACCAATTAGTTGAGTTTAGAAGAAAAGTGAAGAAATTCGTGTTTGAAGACATACTTTTTCTACTTAGGATGAGTGTCACGTGGTCTCATCAAGACTGCAAGGGTTATATTGCTTCATGTATAACAACAGGTACTATCTTCATTTTTTAAAATTTTTTGTTGTAATGTGTAGATTTTCTTACCATTTTATCATGTTTGCAATTCTTAGGTAGTATATTTGGTTGTTGTATGGAAAACATATACAGGGTGATGCAAAATTCAAACCCATAGTATAAAAATTTTATTTGTTTTTCAAAAAATGAAGAAAGTGCGCCAATTAGCGAATGCGCTGTATGTAGTTCTGAACGGTACATGTCCTTATTCCTCGGTTGTCATTGGTCAGCCATATTGTTATGAGGCAATGAGACATATCATGGAATAAAATCGTTTATATAGTGTAAAATGAATAAAACAGTACCAAACATGATATGCACAAGATAACTTTCCTTCTACAGTAGGGGGCGCTGCTTGCAGTCAGAATATGAAGAGGGTACAGCTCTTCAATTTGAGCTTTATTTCATTAAAATATATTCAGAAGTTTCGGAGATATAGCCTTAAATATACAGTAGTTAGGAAGAATGCACAACAATATAATATATATAAAAATGACATATGTTATATTGTTGAGATGTTGCCTAACAACATATATATACCAATTAGTCGAGTTTAGAAGAAAAGTGAAGAAATTCGTGTTTGAAGACATACTTTTTCTACTTAGGATGAGTGTCACGTGGTCTCATCAAGACTGCAAGGGTTATATTGCTTCATGTATAACAACAGGTACTATCTTCATTTTTTAAAATTTTTTGTTGTAATGTGTAGATTTTCTTACCATTTTATCATGTTTGCAATTCTTAGGTAGTATATTTGGTTGTTGTATGGAAAACATATACAGGGTGATGCAAAATTCAAACCCATAGTATAAAAATTTTATTTGTTTTTTCAAAAAATGAAGAAAGTGCGCCAATTAGCGAATGCGCTGTATGTAGTTCTGAACGGTACATGTTCTTATTCCTCGGTTGTCATTGGTCAGCCATATTGTTATGAGGCAATGAGACATATCATGGAATAAAATCGTTTATATAGTGTAAAATGAATAAAAGAGTACCAAACATGATATGCACAAGATAACTTTCCTTCTACAGTAGGGGGCGCTGCTTGCAGTCAGAATATGAAGAGGGTACAGCTCTTCAATTTGAGCTTTATTACATTAAAATATATTCAGAAGTTTCGGAGATATAGCCTTAAATATACAGTAGTTAGGAAGAATGCACAACAATATAATATATATAAAAATGACATATGTTATATTGTTGAGATGTTGCCTAACAACAGATATATACCAATTAGTTGAGTTTAGAAGAAAAGTGAAGAAATTCGTGTTTGAAGACATACTTTTTCTACTTAGGATGAGTGTCACGTGGTCTCATCAAGACTGCAAGGGTTATATTGCTTCATGTATAACAACAGGTACTATCTTCATTTTTTAAAATTTTTTGTTGTAATGTGTAGATTTTCTTACCATTTTATCATGTTTGCAATTCTTAGGTAGTATATTTGGTTGTTGTATGGAAAACATATACTGGGTGATGCAAAATTCAAACCCATAGTATAAAAATTTTATTTGTTTTTCAAAAAATGAAGAAAGTGCGCCAATTAGCGAATGCGCTGTATGTAGTTCTGAACGGTACATGTCCTTACTCCTCGGTTGTCATTGGTCAGCCATATTGTTATGAGGCAATGAGACATATCATGGAATAAAATCGTTTATATAGTGTAAAATGAATAAAAGAGTATCAAACATGATATGCACAAGATAACTTTCCTTCTACAGTAGGGGGCGCTGCTTGCTGTCAGAATATGAAGAGGGTACAGATCTTCAATTTGAGCCTTATTAATTAAAATATATTCAGAAGTTTCGGAGATATACCCTTAAATATACAGTAGTTAGGAAGAATGCACAACAATATAATATATATAAAAATGACATATGTTATATTGTTGAGATGTTGCCTAACAACAGATATATACCAATTAGTTGAGTTTAGAAGAAAAGTGAAGAAATTCGTGTTTGAAGACATACTTTTTCTACTTAGGATGAGTGTCACGTGGTCTCATCAAGACTGCAAGGGTTATATTGCTTCATGTATAACAACAGGTACTATCTTCATTTTTTTAAATTTTTTGTTGTAATGTGTAGATTTTCTTACCATTTTATCATGTTTGCAATTCTTAGGTAGTATATTTGGTTGTTGTATGGAAAACATATACAGGGTGATGCAAAATTCAAACCCATAGTATAAAAATTTTATTTGTTTTTCAAAAAATGAAGAAAGTGCGCCAATTAGCGAATGCGCTGTATGTAGTTCTGAACGGTACATGTCCTTATTCCTCGGTTGTCATTGGTCAGCCATATTGTTATGAGGCAATGAGACATATCATGGAATAAAATCGTTTATATAGTGTAAAATGAATAAAAGAGTACCAAACATGATATGCACAAGATAACTTTCCTTCTACAGTAGGGGCGCTGCTTGCAGTCAGAATATGAAGAGGGTACAGCTCTTCAATTTGAGCTTTATTACATTAAAATATATTCAGAAGTTTCGGAGATATAGCCTTAAATATACAGTAGTTCGGAAGAATGCACAACAATATAATATATATAAAAATGACATATGTTATATTGTTGAGATGTTGCCTAACAACATATATATACCAATTAGTTGAGTTTAGAAGAAAAGTGAAGAAATTCGTGTTTGAAGACATACTTTTTCTACTTAGGATGAGTGTCACGTGGTCTCATCAAGACTGCAAGGGTTATATTGCTTCATGTATAACAACAGGTACTATCTTCATTTTTTAAAATTTTTTGTTGTAATGTGTAGATTTTCTTACCATTTTATCATGTTTGCAATTCTTAGGTAGTATATTTGGTTGTTGTATGGAAAACATATACAGGGTGATGCAAAATTCAAACCCATAGTATAAAAATTTTATTTGTTTTTCAAAAAATGAAGAAAGTGCGCCAATTAGCGAATGCGCTGTATGTAGTTCTGAACGGTACATGTCCTTATTCCTCGGTTGTCATTGGTCAGCCATATTGTTATGAGGCAATGAGACATATCATGGAATAAAATCGTTTATATAGTGTAAAATGAATAAAACAGTACCAAACATGATATGCACAAGATAACTTTCCTTCTACAGTAGGGGGCGCTGCTTGCAGTCAGAATATGAAGAGGGTACAGCTCTTCAATTTGAGCTTTATTTCATTAAAATATATTCAGAAGTTTCGGAGATATAGCCTTAAATATACAGTAGTTAGGAAGAATGCACAACAATATAATATATATAAAAATGACATATGTTATATTGTTGAGATGTTGCCTAACAACATATATATACCAATTAGTCGAGTTTAGAAGAAAAGTGAAGAAATTCGTGTTTGAAGACATACTTTTTCTACTTAGGATGAGTGTCACGTGGTCTCATCAAGACTGCAAGGGTTATATTGCTTCATGTATAACAACAGGTACTATCTTCATTTTTTAAAATTTTTTGTTGTAATGTGTAGATTTTCTTACCATTTTATCATGTTTGCAATTCTTAGGTAGTATATTTGGTTGTTGTATGGAAAACATATACAGGGTGATGCAAAATTCAAACCCATAGTATAAAAATTTTATTTGTTTTTTCAAAAAATGAAGAAAGTGCGCCAATTAGCGAATACGCTGTATGTAGTTCTGAACGGTACATGTTCTTATTCCTCGGTTGTCATTGGTCAGCCATATTGTTATGAGGCAATGAGACATATCATGGAATAAAATCGTTTATATAGTGTAAAATGAATAAAAGAGTACCAAACATGATATGCACAAGATAACTTTCCTTCTACAGTAGGGGGCGCTGCTTGCAGTCAGAATATGAAGAGGGTACAGCTCTTCAATTTGAGCTTTATTACATTAAAATATATTCAGAAGTTTCGGAGATATAGCCTTAAATATACAGTAGTTAGGAAGAATGCACAACAATATAATATATATAAAAATGACATATGTTATATTGTTGAGATGTTGCCTAACAACAGATATATACCAATTAGTTGAGTTTAGAAGAAAAGTGAAGAAATTCGTGTTTGAAGACATACTTTTTCTACTTAGGATGAGTGTCACGTGGTCTCATCAAGACTGCAAGGGTTATATTGCTTCATGTATAACAACAGGTACTATCTTCATTTTTTAAAATTTTTTGTTGTAATGTGTAGATTTTCTTACCATTTTATCATGTTTGCAATTCTTAGGTAGTATATTTGGTTGTTGTATGGAAAACATATACAGGGTGATGCAAAATTCAAACCCATAGTATAAAAATTTTATTTGTTTTTCAAAAAATGAAGAAAGTGCGCCAATTAGCGAATGCGCTGTATGTAGTTCTGAACGGTACATGTCCTTACTCCTCGGTTGTCATTGGTCAGCCATATTGTTATGAGGCAATGAGACATATCATGGAATAAAATCGTTTATATAGTGTAAAATGAATAAAAGAGTATCAAACATGATATGCACAAGATAACTTTCCTTCTACAGTAGGGGGCGCTGCTTGCTGTCAGAATATGAAGAGGGTACAGATCTTCAATTTGAGCCTTATTAATTAAAATATATTCAGAAGTTTCGGAGATATACCCTTAAATATACAGTAGTTAGGAAGAATGCACAACAATATAATATATATAAAAATGACATATGTTATATTGTTGAGATGTTGCCTAACAACAGATATATACCAATTAGTTGAGTTTAGAAGAAAAGTGAAGAAATTCGTGTTTGAAGACATACTTTTTCTACTTAGGATGAGTGTCACGTGGTCTCATCAAGACTGCAAGGGTTATATTGCTTCATGTATAACAACAGGTACTATCTTCATTTTTTAAAATTTTTTGTTGTAATGTGTAGATTTTCTTACCATTTTATCATGTTTGCAATTCTTAGGTAGTATATTTGGTTGTTGTATGGAAAACATATACAGGGTGATGCAAAATTCAAACCCATAGTATAAAAATTTTATTTGTTTTTCAAAAAATGAAGAAAGTGCGCCAATTAGCGAATGCGCTGTATGTAGTTCTGAACGGTACATGTCCTTATTCCTCGGTTGTCATTGGTCAGCCATATTGTTATGAGGCAATGAGACATATCATGGAATAAAATCGTTTATATAGTGTAAAATGAATAAAAGAGTACCAAACATGATATGCACAAGATAACTTTCCTTCTACAGTAGGGGGCGCTGCTTGCAGTCAGAATATGAAGAGGGTACAGCTCTTCAATTTGAGCTTTATTACATTAAAATATATTCAGAAGTTTCGGAGATATAGCCTTAAATATACAGTAGTTAGGAAGAATGCACAACAATATAATATATATAAAAATGACATATGTTATATTGTTGAGATGTTGCCTAACAACATATATATACCAATTAGTTGAGTTTAGAAGAAAAGTGAAGAAATTCGTGTTTGAAGACATACTTTTTCTACTTAGGATGAGTGTCACGTGGTCTCATCAAGACTGCAAGGGTTATATTGCTTCATGTATAACAACAGGTACTATCTTCATTTTTTAAATTTTTTTGTTGTAATGTGTAGATTTTCTTACCATTTTATCATGTTTGCAATTCTTAGGTAGTATATTTGGTTGTTGTATGGAAAACATATACAGGGTGATGCAAAATTCAAACCCATAGTATAAAAATTTTATTTGTTTTTCAAAAAATGAAGAAAGTGCGCCAATTAGCGAATGCGCTGTATGTAGTTCTGAACGGTACATGTCCTTATTCCTCGGTTGTCATTGGTCAGCCATATTGTTATGAGGCAATGAGACATATCATGGAATAAAATCGTTTATATAGTGTAAAATGAATAAAAGAGTACCAAACATGATATGCACAAGATAACTTTCCTTCTACAGTAGGGGGCGCTGCTTGCAGTCAGAATATGAAGAGGGTACAGCTCTTCAATTTGAGCTTTATTTCATTAAAATATATTCAGAAGTTTCGGAGATATAGCCTTAAGTATACAGTAGTTAGGAAGAATGCACAACAATATAATATATATAAAAATGACATATGTTATATTGTTGAGATGTTGCCTAACAACATATATATACCAATTAGTTGAGTTTAGAAGAAAAGTGAAAAAATTCGTGTTTGAAGACATACTTTTTCTACTTAGGATGAGTGTCACGTGGTCTCATCAAGACTGCAAGGGTTATATTGCTTCATGTATAACAACAGGTACTATCTTCATTTTTTAAAATTTTTTGTTGTAATGTGTAGATTTTCTTACCATTTTATCATGTTTGCAATTCTTAGGTAGTATATTTGGTTGTTGTATGGAAAACATATACAGGGTGATGCAAAATTCAAACCCATAGTATAAAAATTTTATTTGTTTTTTCAAAAAATGAAGAAAGTGCGCCAATTAGCGAATGCGCTGTATGTAGTTCTGAACGGTACATGTTCTTATTCCTCGGTTGTCATTGGTCAGCCATATTGTTATGAGGCAATGAGACATATCATGGAATAAAATCGTTTATATAGTGTAAAATGAATAAAAGAGTACCAAACATGATATGCACAAGATAACTTTCCTTCTACAGTAGGGGGCGCTGCTTGCAGTCAGAATATGAAGAGGGTACAGCTCTTCAATTTGAGCTTTATTACATTAAAATATATTCAGAAGTTTCGGAGATATAGCCTTAAATATACAGTAGTTAGGAAGAATGCACAACAATATAATATATATAAAAATGACATATGTTATATTGTTGAGATGTTGCCTAACAACATATATATACCAATTAGTTGAGTTTAGAAGAAAAGTGAAGAAATTCGTGTTTGAAGACATACTTTTTCTACTTAGGATGAGTGTCACGTGGTCTCATCAAGACTGCAAGGGTTATATTGCTTCATGTATAACAACAGGTACTATCTTCATTTTTTAAAATTTTTTGTTGTAATGTGTAGATTTTCTTACCATTTTATCATGTTTGCAATTCTTAGGTAGTATATTTGGTTGTTGTATGGAAAACATATACAGGGTGATGCAAAATTCAAACCCATAGTATAAAAATTTTATTTGTTTTTCAAAAAATGAAGAAAGTGCGCCAATTAGCGAATGCGCTGTATGTAGTTCTGAACGGTACATGTCCTTACTCCTCGCTTGTCATTGGTCAGCCATATTGTTATGAGGCAATGAGACATATCATGGAATAAAATCGTTTATATAGTGTAAAATGAATAAAAGAGTATCAAACATGATATGCACAAGATAACTTTCCTTCTACAGTAGGGGGCGCTGCTTGCAGTCAGAATATGAAGAGGGTACAGCTCTTCAATTTGAGCCTTATTACATTAAAATATATTCAGAAGTTTCGGAGATATACCCTTAAATATACAGTAGTTAGGAAGAATGCACAACAATATAATATATATAAAAATGACATATGTTATATTGTTGAGATGTTGCCTAACAACATATATATACCAATTAGTTGAGTTTAGAAGAAAAGTGAAGAAATTCGTGTTTGAAGACATACTTTTTCTACTTAGGATGAGTGTCACGTGGTCTCATCAAGACTGCAAGGGTTATATTGCTTCATGTGTAACAACAGGTACTATCTTCATTTTTTAAAATTTTTTGTTGTACTGTGTAGATTTTCTTACCATTTTATCATGTTTGCAATTCTTAGGTAGTATATTTGGTTGTTGTATGGAAAACATATACAGGGTGATGCAAAATTCAAACCCATAGTATAAAAATTTTATTTGTTTTTCAAAAAATGAAGAAAGTGCGCCAATTAGCGAATGCGCTGTATGTAGTTCTGAACGGTACATGTCCTTATTCCTCGGTTGTCATTGGTCAGCCATATTGTTATCAGGCAATGAGACATATCATGGAATAAAATCGTTTATATAGTGTAAAATGAATAAAAGAGTACCAAACATGATATGCACAAGATAACTTTCCTTCTACAGTAGGGGGCGCTGCTTGCAGTCAGAATATGAAGAGGGTACAGCTCTTCAATTTGAGCTTTATTACATTAAAATATATTCAGAAGTTTCGGAGATATAGCCTTAAATATACAGTAGTTAGGAAGAATGCACAACAATATAATATATATAAAAATGACATATGTTATATTGTTGAGATGTTGCCTAACAACAGATATATACCAATTAGTTGAGTTTAGAAGAAAAGTGAAGAAATTCGTGTTTGAAGACATACTTTTTCTACTTAGGATGAGTGTCACGTGGTCTCATCAAGACTGCAAGGGTTATATTGCTTCATGTATAACAACAGGTACTATCTTCATTTTTTAAAATTTTTTGTTGTAATGTGTAGATTTTCTTACCATTTTATCATGTTTGCAATTCTTAGGTAGTATATTTGGTTGTTGTATGGAAAACATATACAGGGTGATGCAAAATTCAAACCCATAGTATAAAAATTTTATTTGTTTTTCAAAAAATGAAGAAAGTGCGCCAATTAGCGAATGCGCTGTATGTAGTTCTGAACGGTACATGTCCTTATTCCTCGGTTGTCATTGGTCAGCCATATTGTTATGAGGCAATGAGACATATCATGGAATAAAATCGTTTATATAGTGTAAAATGAATAAAAGAGTACCAAACATGATATGCACAAGATAACTTTCCTTCTACAGTAGGGGGCGCTGCTTGCAGTCAGAATATGAAGAGGGTACAGCTCTTCAATTTGAGCTTTATTTCATTAAAATATATTCAGAAGTTTCGGAGATATAGCCTTAAATATACAGTAGTTAGGAAGAATGCACAACAATATAATATATATAAAAATGACATATGTTATATTGTTGAGATGTTTCCTAACAACAGATATATACCAATTAGTTGAGTTTAGAAGAAAAGTGAAGAAATTCGTGTTTGAAGACATACTTTTTCTACTTAGGATGAGTGTCACGTGGTCTCATCAAGACTGCAAGGGTTATATTGCTTCATGTATAACAACAGGTACTATCTTCATTTTTTAAAATTTTTTGTTGTAATGTGTAGATTTTCTTACCATTTTATCTTGTTTGCAATTCTTAGGTAGTATATTTGGTTGTTGTATGGAAAACATATACAGGGTGATGCAAAATTCAAACCCATAGTATAAAAATTTTATTTGTTTTTCAAAAAATGAAGAAAGTGCGCCAATTAGCGAATGCGCTGTATGTAGTTCTGAACGGTACATGTCCTTACTCCTCGGTTGTCATTGGTCAGCCATATTGTTATGAGGCAATGAGACATATCATGGAATAAAATCGTATATATAGTGTCAAATGAATAAAAGAGTATCAAACATGATATGCACAAGATAACTTTCCTTCTACAGTAGGGGGCGCTTCTTGCAGTCAGAATATGAAGATTGTACAGCTCTTCCATTTGAGCCTTATTACATTAAAATATATTCAGAAGTTTCGGAGATATACCCTTAAATATACAGTAGTTAGGAAGAATGCACAACAATATAATATATATAAAAATGACATATGTTATATTGTTGAGATGTTGCCTAACAACAGATATATACCAATTAGTTGAGTTTAGAAGAGAAGTGAAGAAATTCGTGTTTGAAGACATACTTTTTCTACTTAGGATGAGTGTCACGTGGTCTCATCAAGACTGCAAGGGTTATATTGCTTCATGTATAACAACAGGTACTATCTTCATTTTTTAAAATTTTTTGTTGTAATGTGTAGATTTTCTTACCATTTTATCATGTTTGCAATTCTTAGGTAGTATATTTGGTTGTTGTATGGAAAACATATACAGGGTGATGCAAAATTCAAACCCATAGTATAAAAATTTTATTTGTTTTTCAAAAAATGAAGAAAGTGCGCCAATTAGCGAATGCGCTGTATGTAGTTCTGAACGGTACATGTCCTTACTCCTCGGTTGTCATTGGTCAGCCATATTGTTATGAGGCAATGAGACATATCATGGAATAAAATCGTTTATATAGTGTAAAATGAATAAAAGAGTATCAAACATGATATGCACAAGATAACTTTCCTTCTACAGTAGGGGGCGCTGCTTGCAGTCAGAATATGAAGAGGGTACAGATCTTCAATTTGAGCCTTATTACATTAAAATATATTCAGAAGTTTCGGAGATATACCCTTAAATATACAGTAGTTAGGAAGAATGCACAACAATATAATATATATAAAAATGACATATGTTATATTGTTGAGATGTTGCCTAACAACAGATATATACCAATTAGTTGAGTTTAGAAGAAAAGTGAAGAAATTCGTGTTTGAAGACATACTTTTTCTACTTAGGATGAGTGTCACGTGGTCTCATCAAGACTGCAAGGGTTATATTGCTTCATGTGTAACAACAGGTACTATCTTCATTTTTTAAAATTTTTTGTTGTAATGTGTAGATTTTCTTACCATTTTATCATGTTTGCAATTCTTAGGTAGTATATTTGGTTGTTGTATGGAAAACATATACAGGGTGATGCAAAATTCAAACCCATAGTATAAAAATTTTATTTGTTTTTCAAAAAATGAAGAAAGTGCGCCAATTAGCGAATGCGCTGTATGTAGTTCTGAACGGTACATGTCCTTATTCCTCGGTTGTCATTGGTCAGCCATATTGTTATGAGGCAATGAGACATATCATGGAATAAAATCGTTTATATAGTGTAAAATGAATAAAAGAGTACCAAACATGATATGCACAAGATAACTTTCCTTCTACAGTAGGGGCGCTGCTTGCAGTCAGAATATGAAGAGGGTACAGCTCTTCAATTTGAGCTTTATTACATTAAAATATATTCAGAAGTTTCGGAGATATAGCCTTAAATATACAGTAGTTAGGAAGAATGCACAACAATATAATATATATAAAAATGACATATGTTATATTGTTGAGATGTTGCCTAACAACATATATATACCAATTAGTTGAGTTTAGAAGAAAAGTGAAGAAATTCGTGTTTGAAGACATACTTTTTCTACTTAGGATGAGTGTCACGTGGTCTCATCAAGACTGCAAGGGTTATATTGCTTCATGTATAACAACAGGTACTATCTTCATTTTTTAAAATTTTTTGTTGTAATGTGTAGATTTTCTTACCATTTTATCATGTTTGCAATTCTTAGGTAGTATATTTGGTTGTTGTATGGAAAACATATACAGGGTGATGCAAAATTCAAACCCATAGTATAAAAATTTTATTTGTTTTTCAAAAAATGAAGAAAGTGCGCCAATTAGCGAATGCGCTGTATGTAGTTCTGAACGGTACATGTCCTTATTCCTCGGTTGTCATTGGTCAGCCATATTGTTATGAGGCAATGAGACATATCATGGAATAAAATCGTTTATATAGTGTAAAATGAATAAAAGAGTACCAAACATGATATGCACAAGATAACTTTCCTTCTACAGTAGGGGGCGCTGCTTGCAGTCAGAATATGAAGAGGGTACAGCTCTTCAATTTGAGCTTTATTACATTAAAATATATTCAGAAGTTTCGGAGATATAGCCTTAAATATACAGTAGTTAGGAAGAATGCACAACAATATAATATATATAAAAATGACATATGTTATATTGTTGAGATGTTGCCTAACAACATATATATACCAATTAGTTGAGTTTAGAAGAAAAGTGAAGAAATTCGTGTTTGAAGACATACTTTTTCTACTTAGGATGAGTGTCACGTGGTCTCATCAAGACTGCAAGGGTTATATTGCTTCATGTATAACAACAGGTACTATCTTCATTTTTTAAAATTTTTTGTTGTAATGTGTAGATTTTCTTACCATTTTATCATGTTCGCAATTCTTAGGTAGTATATTTGGTTGTTGTATGGAAAACATATACAGGGTGATGCAAAATTCAAACCCATAGTATAAAAATTTTATTTGTTTTTCAAAAATGAAGAAAGTGCGCCAATTAGCGAATGCGCTGTATGTAGTTCTGAACGGTACATGTCCTTATTCCTCGGTTGTCATTGGTCAGCCATATTGTTATGAGGCAATGAGACAAATCATGGAATAAAATCGTTTATATAGTGTAAAATGAATAAAAGAGTACCAAACATGATATGCACAAGATAACTTTCCTTCTACAGTAGGGGGCGCTGCTTGCAGTCAGAATATGAAGAGGGTACAGCTCTTCAATTTGAGCTTTATTACATTAAAATATATTCAGAAGTTTCGGAGATATACCCTTAAATATACAGTAGTTAGGAAGAATGCACAACAATATAATATATATAAAAATGACATATGTTATATTGTTGAGATGTTGCCTAACAACATATATATACCAATTAGTTGAGTTTAGAAGAAAAGTGAAGAAATTCGTGTTTGAAGACATACTTTTTCTACTTAGGATGAGTGTCACGTGGTCTCATCAAGACTGCAAGGGTTATATTGCTTCATGTATAACAACAGGTACTATCTTCATTTTTTAAAATTTTTTGTTGTAATGTGTAGATTTTCTTACCATTTTATCATGTTTGCAATTCTTAGGTAGTATATTTGGTTGTTGTATGGAAAACATATACAGGGTGATGCAAAATTCAAACCCATAGTATAAAAATTTTATTTGTTTTTCAAAAAATGAAGAAAGTGCGCCAATTAGCGAATGCGCTGTATGTAGTTCTGAACGGTACATGTCCTTACTCCTCGCTTGTCATTGGTCAGCCATATTGTTATGAGGCAATGAGACATATCATGGAATAAAATCGTTTATATAGTGTAAAATGAATAAAAGAGTATCAAACATGATATGCACAAGATAACTTTCCTTCTACAGTAGGGGGCGCTGCTTGCAGTCAGAATATGAAGAGGGTACAGCTCTTCAATTTGAGCCTTATTACATTAAAATATATTCAGAAGTTTCGGAGATATACCCTTAAATATACAGTAGTTAGGAAGAATGCACAACAATATAATATATATAAAAATGACATATGTTATATTGTTGAGATGTTGCCTAACAACATATATATACCAATTAGTTGAGTTTAGATGAAAAGTGAAGAAATTCATGTTTGAAGACATACTTTTTCTACTTAGGATGAGTGTCACGTGGTCTCATCAAGACTGCAAGGGTTATATTGCTTCATGTATAACAACAGGTACTATCTTCATTTTTTAAAATTTTTTGTTGTACTGTGTAGATTTTCTTACCATTTTATCATGTTTGCAATTCTTAGGTAGTATATTTGGTTGTTGTATGGAAAACATATACAGGGTGATGCAAAATTCAAACCCATAGTATAAAAATTTTATTTGTTTTTCAAAAAATGAAGAAAGTGCGCCAATTAGCGAATGCGCTGTATGTAGTTCTGAACGGTACATGTCCTTATTCCTCGGTTGTCATTGGTCAGCCATATTGTTATGAGGCAATGAGACATATCATGGAATAAAATCGTTTATATAGTGTAAAATGAATAAAAGAGTACCAAACATGATATGCACAAGATAACTTTCCTTCTACAGTAGGGGGCGCTGCTTGCAGTCAGAATATGAAGAGGGTACAGCTCTTCAATTTGAGCTTTATTTCATTAAAATATATTCAGAAGTTTCGGAGATATAGCCTTAAATATACAGTAGTTAGGAAGAATGCACAACAATATAATATATATAAAAATGACATATGTTATATTGTTGAGATGTTTCCTAACAACAGATATATACCAATTAGTTGAGTTTAGAAGAAAAGTGAAGAAATTCGTGTTTGAAGACATACTTTTTCTACTTAGGATGAGTGTCACGTGGTCTCATCAAGACTGCAAGGGTTATATTGCTTCATGTATAACAACAGGTACTATCTTCATTTTTTAAATTTTTTTGTTGTAATGTGTAGATTTTCTTACCATTTTATCTTGTTTGCAATTCTTAGGTAGTATATTTGGTTGTTGTATGGAAAACATATACAGGGTGATGCAAAATTCAAACCCATAGTATAAAAATTTTATTTGTTTTTCAAAAAATGAAGAAAGTGCGCCAATTAGCGAATGCGCTGTATGTAGTTCTGAACGGTACATGTCCTTACTCCTCGGTTGTCATTGGTCAGCCATATTGTTATGAGGCAATGAGACATATCATGGAATAAAATCGTTTATATAGTGTCAAATGAATAAAAGAGTATCAAACATGATATGCACAAGATAACTTTCCTTCTACAGTAGGGGGCGCTTCTTGCAGTCAGAATATGAAGATTGTACAGCTCTTCCATTTGAGCCTTATTACATTAAAATATATTCAGAAGTTTCGGAGATATACCCTTAAATATACAGTAGTTAGGAAGAATGCACAACAATATAATATATATAAAAATGACATATGTTATATTGTTGAGATGTTTCCTAACAACATATATATACCAATTAGTTGAGTTTAGAAGAAAAGTGAAGAAATTCGTGTTTGAAGACATACTTTTTCTACTTAGGATGAGTGTCACGTGGTCTCATCAAGACTGCAAGGGTTATATTGCTTCATGTATAACAACAGGTACTATCTTCATTTTTTAAAATTTTTTGTTGTAATGTGTAGATTTTCTTACCATTTTATCTTGTTTGCAATTCTTAGGTAGTATATTTGGTTGTTGTATGGAAAACATATACAGGGTGATGCAAAATTCAAACCCATAGTATAAAAATTTTATTTGTTTTTCAAAAAATGAAGAAAGTGCGCCAATTAGCGAATGCGCTGTATGTAGTTCTGAACGGTACATGTCCTTACTCCTCGGTTGTCATTGGTCAGCCATATTGTTATGAGGCAATGAGACATATCATGGAATAAAATCGTATATATAGTGTCAAATGAATAAAAGAGTATCAAACATGATATGCACAAGATAACTTTCCTTCTACAGTAGGGGGCGCTTCTTGCAGTCAGAATATGAAGATTGTACAGCTCTTCCATTTGAGCCTTATTACATTAAAATATATTCAGAAGTTTCGGAGATATACCCTTAAATATACAGTAGTTAGGAAGAATGCACAACAATATAATATATATAAAAATGACATATGTTATATTGTTGAGATGTTGCCTAACAACAGATATATACCAATTAGTTGAGTTTAGAAGAAAAGTGAAGAAATTCGTGTTTGAAGACATACTTTTTCTACTTAGGATGAGTGTCACGTGGTCTCATCAAGACTGCAAGGGTTATATTGCTTCATGTATAACAACAGGTACTATCTTCATTTTTTAAAATTTTTTGTTGTAATGTGTAGATTTTCTTACCATTTTATCATGTTTGCAATTCTTAGGTAGTATATTTGGTTGTTGTATGGAAAACATATACAGGGTGATGCAAAATTCAAACCCATAGTATAAAAATTTTATTTGTTTTTCAAAAAATGAAGAAAGTGCGCCAATTAGCGAATGCGCTGTATGTAGTTCTGAACGGTACATGTCCTTACTCCTCGGTTGTCATTGGTCAGCCATATTGTTATGAGGCAATGAGACATATCATGGAATAAAATCGTTTATATAGT
>NW_027656873.1:0-55131 GCF_964235325.1 Thermobia domestica
GAAAATGTATGGCTTCAACCACTAATTTCTTCATTTTTTTTAGAAACTCTCCTATTTGGTACATATATGTTGTTAGGCAACTATTCAACAATATAGCATATGTCATTCTACATATATATTATATTCTTATCCATTGTTACTATATACTACATACTATTCGCCATATCTCCCAAAGTTATTTACATATTTTGACGAAATAAAACTCAAATTGAAGGGCAAACACATCCATTTTGTACGGTTGCGTTACAGGTCCTTTGTCCTTGAAGAAACATTAAAATTCCTCTTATAACGTTTGTTTTTTTTTTTTTTTAGTTTTTTCAAAATAAAACAGATTCGATTCCATTATATGTGGCTTTGACACACCATACTATGGTTAACGAATGCTAAAAGAGGAATATGTTACTGTGCCATTCAGAAGTACATACAGGGCATTCGTTAATATATGCAATTTCTTCACATTTTGAAAACCAAGTTAAACTTTCTGTACTACAAAGCTGAATTTTGCATCACCCTGTATATTTTTTACAAATCTCAACCAAATATGCTAACTAAATGTTCTACACATCATCATGGGAAACTAATGCACAAATTACTACAAACTGCACTAAAAAATGAACGTAGTACCTGTTGCTTTAGAAGAAATATTTAACCCTCTCACGGCTGATGAGACCACGTGACACTCGTTGTAACTGGAAAATATATGGCGTCAACCACTAATTTCTTCAATTATTTAAAAAAAACTCTCCTATTTGGTATATATGTTGTTAGGCAACTATTCAACAATATATCATATGTCATTCTACATATATATTATATTGTTATCCATTGTTACTATATACTACATACTATTCGCCATATCTCCCAAACTTATTTACATATTTTGACGAAATAAAGCTAAAATTGAAGGGCAAACCCCTCCACTTTGTCCTGTTGCGATAAGGGTCCTTTGCCCTTGAAGAAACGTTAAAATTTTCCTTATAACGTTTGTTTCTGTTTTTTAGTTTTTTCAAAATAAAACAGATTCGATTCCATTATATGTGGCTTTGACACACCATACTATGGTTAACGAATTCTAAAAGAGGAATATGTAACTGTGCCATTCAGAAGTACATACAGGGCATTCGTTAATATATGCAATTTCTTCACATTTTGAAAACCAAGTTAAACTTTCTGTACTACAAAGCTGAATTTTGCATCACCCTGTATATTTTTTACAAATCTCAACCAAATATGCTAACTAAATGTTCTGCACATCATCATGGGAAACTAATGCACAAATTACTACAAACTGCACTAAAAAATGAACGTAGTACCTGTTGCTTTAGAAGAAATATTTAACCCTCTCACGGCTGATGAGACCACGTGACACTCGTTGTAACTGGAAAATATATGGCTTCAACCACTAATTTCTTCAATTTTTTTAAAAAAACTCTCCTATTTGGTATATATGTTGTTAGGCAACTATTCAACAATATATCATATGTCATTCTACATATATATTATATTGTTATCCATTGTTACTATATACTACATACTATTCGCCATATCTCCCAAAGTTATTTACATATTTTGACGAAATAAAGCTAAAATTGAAGAGGAAACCCCTCCATTTTGTACGGTTGCGATAAGGGTCCTTTGCCCTTGAAGAAACATTAAAATTCCTCTTATAACGTTTATTTCTCTTTTTTAGTTTTTTCAAAATAAAACAGATTCGATTCCATTATATGTGGCTTTGACACACCATACTGTGCTTAACGAATGCTAAAAGAGGAATATGTTACTGTGCCATTCAGAAGTACTTACAGGGCATTCGTTCATATATATGCAATTTCTTCACATTTTGAAAACCAAGTTAAACTTTCTGTACTACAAAGCTGAATTTTGCATCACCCTGTATATTTTTTACAAATCTCAACCAAATATGCTAACTAAATGTTCTACACATCATCATGGGAAACTAATGCACAAATTACTACAAACTGCACTAAAAAATGAACGTAGTACCTGTTGCTTTAGAAGAAATATTTAACCCTCTCACGGCTGATGAGACCACGTGACACTCGTTGTAACTGGAAAATATATGGCTTCAACCACTAATTTCTTCAATTTTTTAAAAAAAACTCTCCTATTTGGTATATATGTTGTTAGGCAACTATTCAACAATATATCATATGTCATTCTACATATATATTATATTGTTATCCATTGTTACTATATACTACATACTATTCGCCATATCTCCCAAAGTTATTTACATATTTTGACGAAATAAAGCTCAAATTGAAGAGGAAACCCCTCCACTTTGTCCTGTTGCGAAAAGGGTCCTTTGCCCTTGAAGAAACATTAAAATTCCTCATATAACGTTTATTTCTCTTTTTTAGTTTTTTCAAAATAAAACAGATTCGATTCCATTATATGTGGCTTTGACACACCATACTGTGCTTAACGAATGATAAAAGAGGAATATGTTACTGTGCCATTCAGAAGTACATACAGGGCATTCGTTAATATATGCACTTTCTTCACATTTTGAAAACCAATTTATACTTTCTGTACTACAAAGCTGAATTTTGCATCACCCTGTATATTTTTTCCAAATCTCAACCAAATATGCTAACTAAATGTTCTACACATCATGATGGGAAAATAAATGCACAAATTACTACAAATTGCACTAAAAAATGAACGTAGTACCTGTTGCTTTAGAAGAAATAGTTAACCCTCTCACGGCTGATGAGACCACGTGACACTCGTTGTAACTGGAAAATGTATGGCTTCAACCACTAATTTCTTCATTTTTTTTAGAAACTCTCCTATTTGGTACATATATGTTGTTAGGCAACTATTCAACAATATAGCATATGTCATTCTACATATATATTATATTCTTATCCATTGTTACTATATACTACATACTATTCGCCATATCTCCCAAAGTTATTTACATATTTTGACGAAATAAAACTCAAGTTGAAGGGCAAACACATCCATTTTGTACGGTTGCGTTACAGGTCCTTTGTCCTTGAAGAAACATTAAAATTCCTCTTATAACGTTTGTTTTTTTTTTTTTTTTTAGTTTTTTCAAAATAAAACAGATTCGATTCCATTATATGTGGCTTTGACACACCATACTATGGTTAACGAATGCTAAAAGAGGAATATGTTACTGTGCCATTCAGAAGTACATACAGGGCATTCGTTAATATATGCAATTTCTTCACATTTTGAAAACCAAGTTAAACTTTCTGTACTACAAAGCTGAATTTTGCATCACCCTGTATATTTTTTACAAATCTCAACCAAATATGCTAACTAAATGTTCTACACATCATCATGGGAAACTAATGCACAAATTACTACAAACTGCACTAAAAAATGAACGTAGTACCTGTTGCTTTAGAAGAAATATTTAACCCTCTCACGGCTGATGAGACCACGTGACACTCGTTGTAACTGGAAAATATATGGCTTCAA
Organism: Thermobia domestica; assembly: GCF_964235325.1. Classification (NCBI taxonomy): domain Eukaryota; kingdom Metazoa; phylum Arthropoda; class Insecta; order Zygentoma; family Lepismatidae; genus Thermobia; species Thermobia domestica. The sequence goes on from NW_027656873.1 coordinate 3,475, forward strand.
CCACTAATTTCTTCAATTTTTTTAAAAAAAACTCTCCTATTTGGTATATATGTTGTTAGGCAACTATTCAACAATATATCATATGTCATTCTACATATATATTATATTGTTATCCATTGTTACTATATACTACATACTATTCGCCATATCTCCCAAAGTTATTTACATATTTTGACGAAATAAAGCTCAAATTGAAGAGGAAACCCCTCCACTTTGTCCTGTTGCGATAAGGGTCCTTTGTCCTTGAAGAAACGTTAAAATTTTCCTTATAACGTTTGTTTCTGTTTTTTAGTTTTTTCAAAATAAAACAGATTCGATTCCATTATATGTGGCTTTGACACACCATACTATGGTTAACGAATGCTAAAAGAGGAATATGTTACTGTGCCATTCAGAAGTACATACAGGGCATTCGTTAATATATGCAATTTCTTCACATTTTGAAAACCAAGTTAAACTTTCTGTACTACAAAGCTGAATTTTGCATCACCCTGTATATTTTTTACAAATCTCAACCAAATATGCTAACTAAATGTTCTACACATCATCATGGGAAACTAATGCACAAAATACTACAAACTGCACTAAAAAATGAACGTAGTACCTGTTGCTTTAGAAGAAATATTTAACCCTCTCACGGCTGATGAGACCACGTGACACTCGTTGTAACTGGAAAATATATGGCTTCAACCACTAATTTCTTCATTTTTTTTAAAAAAACTCTCCTATTTGGTACATATATGTTGTTAGGCAACTATTCAACAATATAGCATATGTCATTCTACATATATATTATATTCTTATCCATTGTTACTATATACTACATACTATTCGCCATATCTCCCAAAGTTATTTACATATTTTAACGAAATAAAGCTAAAATTGAAGAGGAAACCCCTCCATTTTGTCCTGTTGCGAAAAGGGTCCTTTGCCCTTGAAGAAACATTAAAATTCCTCTTATAACGTTTATTTCTCTTTTTTAGTTTTTTCAAAATAAAACAGATTCGATTCCATTATATGTGGCTTTGACACACCATACTGTGCTTAACGAATGATAAAAGAGGAATATGTTACTGTGCCATTCAGAAGTACATACAGGGCATTCGTTAATATATGCACTTTCTTCACATTTTGAAAACCAATTTATACTTTCTGTACTACAAAGCTGAATTTTGCATCACCCTGTATATTTTTTCCAAATCTCAACCAAATATGCTAACTAAATGTTCTACACATCATGATGGGAAAATAAATGCACAAATTACTACAAATTGCACTAAAAAATGAACGTAGTACCTGTTGCTTTAGAAGAAATAGTTAACCCTCTCACGGCTGATGAGACCACGTGACACTCGTTGTAACTGGAAAATGTATGGCTTCAACCACTAATTTCTTCATTTTTTTTAGAAACTCTCCTATTTGGTACATATATGTTGTTAGGCAACTATTCAACAATATAGCATATGTCATTCTACATATATATTATATTCTTATCCATTGTTACTATATACTACATACTATTCGCCATATCTCCCAAAGTTATTTACATATTTTGACGAAATAAAACTCAAATTGAAGGGCAAACACATCCATTTTGTACGGTTGCGTTACAGGTCCTTTGTCCTTGAAGAAACATTAAAATTCCTCTTGTAACGTTTGTTTTTTTTTTTTTTTTAGTTTTTTCAAAATAAAACAGATTCGATTCCATTATATGTGGCTTTGACACACCATACTATGGTTAACGAATGCTAAAAGAGGAATATGTTACTGTGCCATTCAGAAGTACATACAGGGCATTCGTTAATATATGCAATTTCTTCACATTTTGAAAACCAAGTTAAACTTTCTGTACTACAAAGCTGAATTTTGCATCACCCTGTATATTTTTTACAAATCTCAACCAAATATGCTAACTAAATGTTCTACACATCATCATGGGAAACTAATGCACAAATTACTACAAACTGCACTAAAAAATGAACGTAGTACCTGTTGCTTTAGAAGAAATATTTAACCCTCTCACGGCTGATGAGACCACGTGACACTCGTTGTAACTGGAAAATATATGGCGTCAACCACTAATTTCTTCAATTATTTAAAAAAAACTCTCCTATTTGGTATATATGTTGTTAGGCAACTATTCAACAATATAGCATATGTCATTCTACATATATATTATATTGTTATCCATTGTTACTATATACTACATACTATTCGCCATATCTCCCAAACTTATTTACATATTTTGACGAAATAAAGCTAAAATTGAAGGGCAAACCCCTCCACTTTGTCCTGTTGCGATAAGGGTCCTTTGCCCTTGAAGAAACGTTAAAATTTTCCTTATAACGTTTGTTTCTGTTTTTTAGTTTTTTCAAAATAAAACAGATTCGATTCCATTATATGTGGCTTTGACACACCATACTATGGTTAACGAATTCTAAAAGAGGAATATGTAACTGTGCCATTCAGAAGTACATACAGGGCATTCGTTAATATATGCAATTTCTTCACATTTTGAAAACCAAGTTAAACTTTCTGTACTACAAAGCTGAATTTTGCATCACCCTGTATATTTTTTACAAATCTCAACCAAATATGCTAACTAAATGTTCTGCACATCATCATGGGAAACTAATGCACAAATTACTACAAACTGCACTAAAAAATGAACGTAGTACCTGTTGCTTTAGAAGAAATATTTAACCCTCTCACGGCTGATGAGACCACGTGACACTCGTTGTAACTGGAAAATATATGGCTTCAACCACTAATTTCTTCAATTTTTTTAAAAAAACTCTCCTATTTGGTATATATGTTGTTAGGCAACTATTCAACAATATATCATATGTCATTCTACATATATATTATATTGTTATCCATTGTTACTATATACTACATACTATTCGCCATATCTCCCAAAGTTATTTACATATTTTGACGAAATAAAGCTAAAATTGAAGAGGAAACCCCTCCATTTTGTACGGTTGCGATAAGGGTCCTTTGCCCTTGAAGAAACATTAAAATTCCTCTTATAACGTTTATTTCTCTTTTTTAGTTTTTTCAAAATAAAACAGATTCGATTCCATTATATGTGGCTTTGACACACCATACTGTGCTTAACGAATGCTAAAAGAGGAATATGTTACTGTGCCATTCAGAAGTACTTACAGGGCATTCGTTCATATATATGAAATTTCTTCACATTTTGAAAACCAAGTTAAACTTTCTGTACTACAAAGCTGAATTTTGCATCACCCTGTATATTTTTTACAAATCTCAACCAAATATGCTAACTAAATGTTCTACACATCATCATGGGAAACTAATGCACAAATTACTACAAACTGCACTAAAAAATGAACGTAGTACCTGTTGCTTTAGAAGAAATATTTAACCCTCTCACGGCTGATGAGACCACGTGACACTCGTTGTAACTGGAAAATATATGGCTTCAACCACTAATTTCTTCAATTTTTTTAAAAAAAACTCTCCTATTTGGTATATATGTTGTTAGGCAACTATTCAACAATATATCATATGTCATTCTACATATATATTATATTGTTATCCATTGTTACTATATACTACATACTATTCGCCATATCTCCCAAAGTTATTTACATATTTTGACGAAATAAAGCTCAAATTGAAGAGGAAACCCCTCCACTTTGTCCTGTTGCGAAAAGGGTCCTTTGCCCTTGAAGAAACATTAAAATTCCTCTTATAACGTTTATTTCTCTTTTTTAGTTTTTTCAAAATAAAACAGATTCGATTCCATTATATGTGGCTTTGACACACCATACTGTGCTTAACGAATGATAAAAGAGGAATATGTTACTGTGCCATTCAGAAGTACATACAGGGCATTCGTTAATATATGCACTTTCTTCACATTTTGAAAACCAATTTATACTTTCTGTACTACAAAGCTGAATTTTGCATCACCCTGTATATTTTTTCCAAATCTCAACCAAATATGCTAACTAAATGTTCTACACATCATGATGGGAAAATAAATGCACAAATTACTACAAATTGCACTAAAAAATGAACGTAGTACCTGTTGCTTTAGAAGAAATAGTTAACCCTCTCACGGCTGATGAGACCACGTGACACTCGTTGTAACTGGAAAATGTATGGCTTCAACCACTAATTTCTTCATTTTTTTTAGAAACTCTCCTATTTGGTACATATATGTTGTTAGGCAACTATTCAACAATATAGCATATGTCATTCTACATATATATTATATTCTTATCCATTGTTACTATATACTACATACTATTCGCCATATCTCCCAAAGTTATTTACATATTTTGACGAAATAAAACTCAAATTGAAGGGCAAACACATCCATTTTGTACGGTTGCGTTACAGGTCCTTTGTCCTTGAAGAAACATTAAAATTCCTCTTATAACGTTTGTTTTTTTTTTTTTAGTTTTTTCAAAATAAAACAGATTCGATTCCATTATATGTGGCTTTGACACACCATACTATGGTTAACGAATGCTAAAAGAGGAATATGTTACTGTGCCATTCAGAAGTACATACAGGGCATTCGTTAATATATGCAATTTCTTCACATTTTGAAAACCAAGTTAAACTTTCTGTACTACAAAGCTGAATTTTGCATCACCCTGTATATTTTTTACAAATCTCAACCAAATATGCTAACTAAATGTTCTACACATCATCATGGGAAACTAATGCACAAATTACTACAAACTGCACTAAAAAATGAACGTAGTACCTGTTGCTTTAGAAGAAATATTTAACCCTCTCACGGCTGATGAGACCACGTGACACTCGTTGTAACTGGAAAATATATGGCGTCAACCACTAATTTCTTCAATTATTTAAAAAAAACTCTCCTATTTGGTATATATGTTGTTAGGCAACTATTCAACAATATAGCATATGTCATTCTACATATATATTATATTGTTATCCATTGTTACTATATACTACATACTATTCGCCATATCTCCCAAACTTATTTACATATTTTGACGAAATAAAGCTAAAATTGAAGGGCAAACCCCTCCACTTTGTCCTGTTGCGATAAGGGTCCTTTGCCCTTGAAGAAACGTTAAAATTTTCCTTATAACGTTTGTTTCTGTTTTTTAGTTTTTTCAAAATAAAACAGATTCGATTCCATTATATGTGGCTTTGACACACCATACTATGGTTAACGAATTCTAAAAGAGGAATATGTAACTGTGCCATTCAGAAGTACATACAGGGCATTCGTTAATATATGCAATTTCTTCACATTTTGAAAACCAAGTTAAACTTTCTGTACTACAAAGCTGAATTTTGCATCACCCTGTATATTTTTTACAAATCTCAACCAAATATGCTAACTAAATGTTCTGCACATCATCATGGGAAACTAATGCACAAATTACTACAAACTGCACTAAAAAATGAACGTAGTACCTGTTGCTTTAGAAGAAATATTTAACCCTCTCACGGCTGATGAGACCACGTGACACTCGTTGTAACTGGAAAATATATGGCTTCAACCACTAATTTCTTCAATTTTTTTAAAAAAACTCTCCTATTTGGTATATATGTTGTTAGGCAACTATTCAACAATATATCATATGTCATTCTACATATATATTATATTGTTATCCATTGTTACTATATACTACATACTATTCGCCATATCTCCCAAAGTTATTTACATATTTTGACGAAATAAAGCTAAAATTGAAGAGGAAACCCCTCCATTTTGTACGGTTGCGATAAGGGTCCTTTGCCCTTGAAGAAACATTAAAATTCCTCTTATAACGTTTATTTCTCTTTTTTAGTTTTTTCAAAATAAAACAGATTCGATTCCATTATATGTGGCTTTGACACACCTTACTGTGCTTAACGAATGCTAAAAGAGGAATATGTTACTGTGCCATTCAGAAGTACTTACAGGGCATTCGTTCATATATATGCAATTTCTTCACATTTTGAAAACCAAGTTAAACTTTCTGTACTACAAAGCTGAATTTTGCATCACCCTGTATATTTTTTACAAATCTCAACCAAATATGCTAACTAAATGTTCTACACATCATCATGGGAAACTAATGCACAAATTACTACAAACTGCACTAAAAAATGAACGTAGTACCTGTTGCTTTAGAAGAAATATTTAACCCTCTCACGGCTGATGAGACCACGTGACACTCGTTGTAACTGGAAAATATATGGCTTCAACCACTAATTTCTTCAATTTTTTTAAAAAAAACTCTCCTATTTGGTATATATGTTGTTAGGCAACTATTCAACAATATATCATATGTCATTCTACATATATATTATATTGTTATCCATTGTTACTATATACTACATACTATTCGCCATATCTCCCAAAGTTATTTACATATTTTGAGGAAATCAAGCTCAAATTGAAGAGGAAACCCCTCCACTTTGTCCTGTTGCGATAAGGGTCCTTTGTCCTTGAAGAAACGTTAAAATTTTCCTTATAACGTTTGTTTCTGTTTTTTAGTTTTTTCAAAATAAAACAGATTCGATTCCATTATATGTGGCTTTGACACACCATACTATGGTTAACGAATGCTAAAAGAGGAATATGTTACTGTGCCATTCAGAAGTACATACAGGGCATTCGTTAATATATGCAATTTCTTCACATTTTGAAAACCAAGTTAAACTTTCTGTACTACAAAGCTGAATTTTGCATCACCCTGTATATTTTTTACAAATCTCAACCAAATATGCTAACTAAATGTTCTACACATCATCATGGGAAACTAATGCACAAAATACTACAAACTGCACTAAAAAATGAACGTAGTACCTGTTGCTTTAGAAGAAATATTTAACCCTCTCACGGCTGATGAGACCACGTGACACTCGTTGTAACTGAAAAATATATGGCTTCAACCACTAATTTCTTCATTTTTTTTAAAAAACTCTCCTATTTGGTACATATATGTTGTTAGGCAACTATTCAACAATATAGCATATGTCATTCTACATATATATTATATTCTTATCCATTGTTACTATATACTACATACTATTCGCCATATCTCCCAAAGTTATTTACATATTTTAACGAAATAAAGCTAAAATTGAAGAGGAAACCCCTCCATTTTGTCCTGTTGCGAAAAGGGTCCTTTGCCCTTGAAGAAACATTAAAATTCCTCTTATAACGTTTATTTCTCTTTTTTAGTTTTTTCAAAATAAAACAGATTCGATTCCATTATATGTGGCTTTGACACACCATACTGTGCTTAACGAATGATAAAAGAGGAATATGTTACTGTGCCATTCAGAAGTACATACAGGGCATTCGTTAATATATGCACTTTCTTCACATTTTGAAAACCAATTTATACTTTCTGTACTACAAAGCTGAATTTTGCATCACCCTGTATATTTTTTCCAAATCTCAACCAAATATGCTAACTAAATGTTCTACACATCATGATGGGAAAATAAATGCACAAATTACTACAAATTGCACTAAAAAATGAACGTAGTACCTGTTGCTTTAGAAGAAATAGTTAACCCTCTCACGGCTGATGAGACCTCGTGACACTCGTTGTAACTGGAAAATGTATGGCTTCAACCACTAATTTCTTCATTTTTTTTAGAAACTCTCCTATTTGGTACATATATGTTGTTAGGCAACTATTCAACAATATAGCATATGTCATTCTACATATATATTATATTCTTATCCATTGTTACTATATACTACATACTATTCGCCATATCTCCCAAAGTTATTTACATATTTTGACGAAATAAAACTCAAATTGAAGGGCAAACACATCCATTTTGTACGGTTGCGTTACAGGTCCTTTGTCCTTGAAGAAACATTAAAATTCCTCTTATAACGTTTGTTTTTTTTTTTTTTTTAGTTTTTTCAAAATAAAACAGATTCGATTCCATTATATGTGGCTTTGACACACCATACTATGGTTAACGAATGCTAAAAGAGGAATATGTTACTGTGCCATTCAGAAGTACATACAGGGCATTCGTTAATATATGCAATTTCTTCACATTTTGAAAACCAAGTTAAACTTTCTGTACTACAAAGCTGAATTTTGCATCACCCTGTATATTTTTTACAAATCTCAACCAAATATGCTAACTAAATGTTCTACACATCATCATGGGAAACTAATGCACAAATTACTACAAACTGCACTAAAAAATGAACGTAGTACCTGTTGCTTTAGAAGAAATATTTAACCCTCTCACGGCTGATGAGACCACGTGACACTCGTTGTAACTGGAAAATATATGGCGTCAACCACTAATTTCTTCAATTATTTAAAAAAAACTCTCCTATTTGGTATATATGTTGTTAGGCAACTATTCAACAATATAGCATATGTCATTCTACATATATATTATATTGTTATCCATTGTTACTATATACTACATACTATTCGCCATATCTCCCAAACTTATTTACATATTTTGACGAAATAAAGCTAAAATTGAAGGGCAAACCCCTCCACTTTGTCCTGTTGCGATAAGGGTCCTTTGCCCTTGAAGAAACGTTAAAATTTTCCTTATAACGTTTGTTTCTGTTTTTTAGTTTTTTCAAAATAAAACAGATTCGATTCCATTATATGTGGCTTTGACACACCATACTATGGTTAACGAATTCTAAAAGAGGAATATGTAACTGTGCCATTCAGAAGTACATACAGGGCATTCGTTAATATATGCAATTTCTTCACATTTTGAAAACCAAGTTAAACTTTCTGTACTACAAAGCTGAATTTTGCATCACCCTGTATATTTTTTACAAATCTCAACCAAATATGCTAACTAAATGTTCTGCACATCATCATGGGAAACTAATGCACAAATTACTACAAACTGCACTAAAAAATGAACGTAGTACCTGTTGCTTTAGAAGAAATATTTAACCCTCTCACGGCTGATGAGACCACGTGACACTCGTTGTAACTGGAAAATATATGGCTTCAACCACTAATTTCTTCAATTTTTTTAAAAAAACTCTCCTATTTGGTATATATGTTGTTAGGCAACTATTCAACAATATATCATATGTCATTCTACATATATATTATATTGTTATCCATTGTTACTATATACTACATACTATTCGCCATATCTCCCAAAGTTATTTACATATTTTGACGAAATAAAGCTAAAATTGAAGAGGAAACCCCTCCATTTTGTACGGTTGCGATAAGGGTCCTTTGCCCTTGAAGAAACATTAAAATTCCTCTTATAACGTTTATTTCTCTTTTTTAGTTTTTTCAAAATAAAACAGATTCGATTCCATTATATGTGGCTTTGACACACCTTACTGTGCTTAACGAATGCTAAAAGAGGAATATGTTACTGTGCCATTCAGAAGTACTTACAGGGCATTCGTTCATATATATGCAATTTCTTCACATTTTGAAAACCAAGTTAAACTTTCTGTACTACAAAGCTGAATTTTGCATCACCCTGTATATTTTTTACAAATCTCAACCAAATATGCTAACTAAATGTTCTACACATCATCATGGGAAACTAATGCACAAATTACTACAAACTGCACTAAAAAATGAACGTAGTACCTGTTGCTTTAGAAGAAATATTTAACCCTCTCACGGCTGATGAGACCACGTGACACTCGTTGTAACTGGAAAATATATGGCTTCAACCACTAATTTCTTCAATTTTTTTAAAAAAAAACTCTCCTATTTGGTATATATGTTGTTAGGCAACTATTCAACAATATATCATATGTCATTCTACATATATATTATATTGTTATCCATTGTTACTATATACTACATACTATTCGCCATATCTCCCAAAGTTATTTACATATTTTGACGAAATCAAGCTCAAATTGAAGAGGAAACCCCTCCACTTTGTCCTGTTGCGATAAGGGTCCTTTGTCCTTGAAGAAACGTTAAAATTTTCCTTATAACGTTTGTTTCTGTTTTTTAGTTTTTTCAAAATAAAACAGATTCGATTCCATTATATGTGGCTTTGACACACCATACTATGGTTAACGAATGCTAAAAGAGGAATATGTTACTGTGCCATTCAGAAGTACATACAGGGCATTCGTTAATATATGCAATTTCTTCACATTTTGAAAACCAAGTTAAACTTTCTGTACTACAAAGCTGAATTTTGCATCACCCTGTATATTTTTTACAAATCTCAACCAAATATGCTAACTAAATGTTCTACACATCATCATGGGAAACTAATGCACAAAATACTACAAACTGCACTAAAAAATGAACGTAGTACCTGTTGCTTTAGAAGAAATATTTAACCCTCTCACGGCTGATGAGACCACGTGACACTCGTTGTAACTGAAAAATATATGGCTTCAACCACTAATTTCTTCATTTTTTTAAAAAAACTCTCCTATTTGGTACATATATGTTGTTAGGCAACTATTCAACAATATAGCATATGTCATTCTACATATATATTATATTCTTATCCATTGTTACTATATACTACATACTATTCGCCATATCTCCCAAAGTTATTTACATATTTTAACGAAATAAAGCTAAAATTGAAGAGGAAACCCCTCCATTTTGTCCTGTTGCGAAAAGGGTCCTTTGCCCTTGAAGAAACATTAAAATTCCTCTTATAACGTTTATTTCTCTTTTTTAGTTTTTTCAAAATAAAACAGATTCGATTCCATTATATGTGGCTTTGACACACCATACTGTGCTTAACGAATGATAAAAGAGGAATATGTTACTGTGCCATTCAGAAGTACATACAGGGCATTCGTTAATATATGCACTTTCTTCACATTTTGAAAACCAATTTATACTTTCTGTACTACAAAGCTGAATTTTGCATCACCCTGTATATTTTTTTCCAAATCTCAACCAAATATGCTAACTAAATGTTCTACACATCATGATGGGAAAATAAATGCACAAATTACTACAAATTGCACTAAAAATGAACGTAGTACCTGTTGCTTTAGAAGAAATAGTTAACCCTCTCACGGCTGATGAGACCACGTGACACTCGTTGTAACTGGAAAATGTATGGCTTCAACCACTAATTTCTTCATTTTTTTTAGAAACTCTCCTATTTGGTACATATATGTTGTTAGGCAACTATTCAACAATATAGCATATGTCATTCTACATATATATTATATTCTTATCCATTGTTACTATATACTACATACTATTCGCCATATCTCCCAAAGTTATTTACATATTTTGACGAAATAAAACTCAAATTGAAGGGCAAACACATCCATTTTGTACGGTTGCGTTACAGGTCCTTTGTCCTTGAAGAAACATTAAAATTCCTCTTATAACGTTTGTTTTTTTTTTTTTTTTTAGTTTTTTCAAAATAAAACAGATTCGATTCCATTATATGTGGCTTTGACACACCATACTATGGTTAACGAATGCTAAAAGAGTAATATGTTACTGTGCCATTCAGAAGTACATACAGGGCATTCGTTAATATATGCAATTTCTTCACATTTTGAAAACCAAGTTAAACTTTCTGTACTACAAAGCTGAATTTTGCATCACCCTGTATATTTTTTACAAATCTCAACCAAATATGCTAACTAAATGTTCTACACATCATCATGGGAAACTAATGCACAAATTACTACAAACTGCACTAAAAAATGAACGTAGTACCTGTTGCTTTAGAAGAAATATTTAACCCTCTCACGGCTGATGAGACCACGTGACACTCGTTGTAACTGGAAAATATATGGCTTCAACCACTAATTTCTTCATTTTTTTTAAAAACTCTCCTATTTGGTACATATATGTTGTTAGACAACTATTCGACAATATAGCATATGTCATTCTACATATATATTATATTCTTATCCATTGTTACTATATACTACATACTATTCGCCATATCTCCCAAAGTTATTTACATATTTTGACGAAATAAAGCTCAAATTGAAGGGCAAACCCATCCATTTTGTACGGTTGCGTTACAGGTCCTTTGTCCTTGAAGAAACATTAAAATTCCTCTTATAACGTTTTTTTTTTTTTTTTTTTAGTTTTTTCAAAATAAAACAGATTCGATTCCATTATATGTGGTTTTGACACACCATACTATGGTTAACGAATGCTAAAAGAGGAATATGTTACTGTGCCATTCAGAAGTACATACACGGCATTCGTTAATATATGCAATTTCTTCACATTTTGAAAACCAAGTTAAACTTTCTGTATTACAAAGCTGAATTTTGCATCACCCTGTATATTTTTTACAAATCTCAACCAAATATGCTAACTAAATGTTCTACACATCATCATGGGAAACTAATGCACAAATTACTACAAACTGCACTAAAAAATGAACGTAGTACCTGTTGCTTTAGAAGAAATATTTAACCCTCTCACGGCTGATGAGACCACGTGACACTCGTTGTAACTGGAAAATATATGGCTTCAACCACTAATTTCTTCAATTTTTTTAAAAAAACTCTCCTATTTGGTATATATGTTGTTAGGCAACTATTCAACAATATATCATATGTCATTCTACATATATATTATATTGTTATCCATTGTTACTATATACTACATACTATTCGCCATATCTTCCAAAGTTATTTACATATTTTGACGAAATAAAGCTAAAATTGAAGAGGAAACCCCTCCATTTTGTCCTGTTGCGATAACGGTCCTTTGCCCTTGAAGAAACATTAAAATTCCTCTTATAACGTTTATTTCTCTTTTTTAGTTTTTTCAAAATAAAACAGATTCGATTCCATTATATGTGGCTTTGACACACCATACTGTGCTTAACGAATGATAAAAGAGGAATATGTTACTGTGCCATTCAGAAGTACATACAGGGCATTCGTTAATATATGCACTTTCTTCACATTTTGAAAACCAATTTATACTTTCTGTACTACAAAGCTGAATTTTGCATCACCCTGTATATTTTTTCCAAATCTCAACCAAATATGCTAACTAAATGTTCTACACATCATGATGGGAAAATAAATGCACAAATTACTACAAATTGCACTAAAAAATGAACGTAGTACCTGTTGCTTTAGAAGAAATAGTTAACCCTCTGACGGCTGATGAGACCACGTGACACTCGTTGTAACTGGAAAATGTATGGCTTCAACCACTAATTTCTTCATTTTTTTAAAAAACTCTCCTATTTGGTACATATATGTTGTTAGGCAACTATTCAACAATATAGCATATGTCATTCTACATATATATTATATTCTTATCCATTGTTACTATATACTACATACTATTCGCCATATCTCCCAAACTTGTTTACATATTTTGACGAAATAAAGCTAAAATTGAAGGGCAAACCCCTCCACTTTGTCCTGTTGCGATAAAGGTCCTTTGCCCTTGAAGAAACGTTAAAATTTTCCTTATAACGTTTGTTTCTGTTTTTTAGTTTTTTCAAAATAAAACAGATTCGATTCCATTATATGTGGCATTGACACACCATACTATGGTTAACGAATTCTAAAAGAGGAATATGTAACTGTGCCATTCAGAAGTACATACAGGGCATTCGTTAATATATGCAATTTCTTCACATTTTGAAAACCAAGTTAAACTTTCTGTACTACAAAGCTGAATTTTGCATCACCCTGTATATTTTTTACAAATCTCAACCAAATATGCTAACTAAATGTTCTACACATCATCATGGGAAACTAATGCACAAATTACTACAAACTGCACTAAAAAATGAACGTAGTACCTGTTGCTTTAGAAGAAATATTTAACCCTCTCACGGCTGATGAGACCACGTGACACTCGTTGTAACTGGAAAATATATGGCTTCAACCACTAATTTCTTCATTATTTTAAAAAAAACTCTCCTATTTGGTATATATGTTGTTAGGCAACTATTCAACAATATATCATATGTCATTCTACATATATATTATATTGTTATCCATTGTTACTATATACTACATACTATTCGCCATATCTCCCAAAGTTATTTACATATTTTGACGAAATAAAGCTAAAATTGAAGAGAAAACCCCTCCACTTTGTCCTGTAGCGATAAGGGCCCTTTGTCCTTGAAGAAACATTAAAATTCCTCTTATAACGTTTATTTTTCTTTTTTAGTTTTTTCAAAATAAAACAGATTCTATTCCATTATATGTGGCTTTGGCACACCATACTGTGCTTAACGAATGCTAAAAGAGGAATATGTTACTGTGCCATTCAGAAGTACATACAGGGCATTCGTTCATATATATGCAATTTCTTCACATTTTGAAAACCAAGTTAAACTTTCTGTACTACAAAGCTGAATTTTGCATCACCCTGTATATTTTTTACAAATCTCAACCAAATATGCTAACTAAATGTTCTACACATCATCATGGGAAACTAATGCACAAATTACTACAAACTGCACTAAAAAATGAACGTAGTACCTGTTGCTTTAGAAGAAATATTTAACCCTCTCACGGCTGATGAGACCACGTGACACTCGTTGTAACTGGAAAATATATGGCTTCAACCACTAATTTCTTCAATTTTTTTAAAAAAACTCTCCTATTTGGTATATATGTTGTTAGGCAACTATTCAACAATATATCATTTGTCATTCTACATATATATTATATTGTTATCCATTGTTACTATATACTACATACTATTCGCCATATCTTCCAAAGTTATTTACATATTTTGACGAAATAAAGCTAAAATTGAAGAGGAAACCCCTCCATTTTGTCCTGTTGCGATAACGGTCCTTTGCCCTTGAAGAAACATTAAAATTCCTCTTATAACGTTTATTTCTCTTTTTTAGTTTTTTCAAAATAAAACAGATTCGATTCCATTATATGTGGCTTTGACACACCATACTGTGCTTAACGAATGATAAAAGAGGAATATGTTACTGTGCCATTCAGAAGTACATACAGGGCATTCGTTAATATATGCACTTTCTTCACATTTTGAAAACCAATTTATACTTTCTGTACTACAAAGCTGAATTTTGCATCACCCTGTATATTTTTTCCAAATCTCAACCAAATATGCTAACTAAATGTTCTACACATCATGATGGGAAAATAAATGCACAAATTACTACAAATTGCACTAAAAAATGAACGTAGTACCTGTTGCTTTAGAAGAAATAGTTAACCCTCTGACGGCTGATGAGACCACGTGACACTCGTTGTAACTGGAAAATGTATGGCTTCAACCACTAATTTCTTCATTTTTTTTAAAAAACTCTCCTATTTGGTACATATATGTTGTTAGGCAACTATTCAACAATATAGCATATGTCATTCTACATATATATTATATTCTTATCCATTGTTACTATATACTACATACTATTCGCCATATCTCCCAAACTTGTTTACATATTTTGACGAAATAAAGCTAAAATTGAAGGGCAAACCCCTCCACTTTGTCCTGTTGCGATAAAGGTCCTTTGCCCTTGAAGAAACGTTAAAATTTTCCTTATAACGTTTGTTTCTGTTTTTTAGTTTTTTCAAAATAAAACAGATTCGATTCCATTATATGTGGCATTGACACACCATACTATGGTTAACGAATTCTAAAAGAGGAATATGTAACTGTGCCATTCAGAAGTACATACAGGGCATTCGTTAATATATGCAATTTCTTCACATTTTGAAAACCAAGTTAAACTTTCTGTACTACAAAGCTGAATTTTGCATCACCCTGTATATTTTTTACAAATCTCAACCAAATATGCTAACTAAATGTTCTACACATCATCATGGGAAACTAATGCACAAATTACTACAAACTGCACTAAAAAATGAACGTAGTACCTGTTGCTTTAGAAGAAATATTTAACCCTCTCACGGCTGATGAGACCACGTGACACTCGTTGTAACTGGAAAATATATGGCTTCAACCACTAATTTCTTCATTATTTTAAAAAAAACTCTCCTATTTGGTATATATGTTGTTAGGCAACTATTCAACAATATATCATATGTCATTCTACATATATATTATATTGTTATCCATTGTTACTATATACTACATACTATTCGCCATATCTCCCAAAGTTATTTACATATTTTGACGAAATAAAGCTAAAATTGAAGAGAAAACCCCTCCACTTTGTCCTGTAGCGATAAGGGCCCTTTGTCCTTGAAGAAACATTAAAATTCCTCTTATAACCTTTGTTTTTTTTTTTTAGTTTTTTCAAAATAAAACAGATTCTATTCCATTATATGTGGCTTTGGCACACCATACTGTGCTTAACGAATGCTAAAAGAGGAATATGTTACTGTGCCATTCAGAAGTACATACAGGGCATTCGTTCATATATATGCAATTTCTTCACATTTTGAAAACCAAGTTAAACTTTCTGTACTACAAAGCTGAATTTTGCATCACCCTGTATATTTTTTACAAATCTCAACCAAATATGCTAACTAAATGTTCTACACATCATCATGGGAAACTAATGCACAAATTACTACAAACTGCACTAAAAAATGAACGTAGTACCTGTTGCTTTAGAAGAAATATTTAACCCTCTCACGGCTGATGAGACCACGTGACACTCGTTGTAACTGGAAAATATATGGCTTCAACCACTAATTTCTTCAATTTTTTTAAAAAAACTCTCCTATTTGGTATATATGTTGTTAGGCAACTATTCAACAATATATCATTTGTCATTCTACATATATATTATATTGTTATCCATTGTTACTATATACTACATACTATTCGCCATATCTTCCAAATTTATTTACATATTTTGACGAAATAAAGCTAAAATTGAAGAGAAAACCCCTCCACTTTGTCCTGTTGCGATAAGGGTCCTTTGTCCTTGAAGAAACGTTAAAATTTTCCTTATAACGTTTGTTTCTGTTTTTTAGTTTTTTCAAAATAAAACAGATTCGATTCCATTATATGTGGCTTTGACACACCATACTATGGTTAACGAATGCTAAAAGAGGAATATGTTACTGTGCCATTCAGAAGTACATACAGGGCATTCGTTAATATATGCAATTTCTTCACATTTTGAAAACCAAGTTAAACTTTCTGTACTACAAAGCTGAATTTTGCATCACCCTGTATATTTTTTACAAATCTCAACCAAATATGCTAACTAAATGTTCTACACATCATCATGGGAAACTAATGCACAAATTACTACAAACTGCACTAAAAAATGAACGTAGTACCTGTTGCTTTAGAAGAAATATTTAACCCTCTCACGGCTGATGAGACCACGTGACACTCGTTGTAACTGGAAAATATATGGCTTCAACCACTAATTTCTTCATTTTTTTTAAAAAACTCTCCTATTTGGTATATATGTTGTTAGGCAACTATTCAACAATATAGCATATGTCATTCTACATATATATTATATTCTTATCCATTGTTACTATATACTACATACTATTGGCCATATCTCCCAAAGTTATTTACATATTTTGACGAAATAAAGCTCAAATTGAAGGGCAAACCCATCCATTTTGTACGGTTGCGTTACAGGTCCTTTGTCCTTGAAGAAATATTAAAATTCCTCTTATAACTTTTTTTTTTTTTTTTTAGTTTTTTCAAAATAAAACAGATTCGATTCCATTATATGTGTTTTTGACACACCATACTATGGTTAACGAATGCTAAAAGAGGAATATGTTACTGTGCCATTCAGAAGTACATACAGGGCATTCGTTAATATATGCAATTTCTTCACATTTTGAAAACCAAGTTAAACTTTCTGTACTACAAAGCTGAATTTTGCATCACCCTGTATATTTTTTACAAATCTCAACCAAATATGCTAACTAAATGTTCTACACATCATCATGGGAAACTAATGCACAAATTACTACAAACTGCACTAAAAAATGAACGTAGTACCTGTTGCTTTAGAAGAAATATTTAACCCTCTCACGGCTGATGAGACCACGTGACACTCGTTGTAACTGGAAAATATATGGCTTCAACCACTAATTTCTTCAATTTTTTTAAAAAAACTCTCCTATTTGGTATATATGTTGTTAGGCAACTATTCAACAATATATCATATGTCATTCTACATATATATTATATTGTTATCCATTGTTACTATATACTACATACTATTCGCCATATCTTCCAAAGTTATTTACATATTTTGACGAAATAAAGCTAAAATTGAAGAGGAAACCCCTCCATTTTGTCCTGTTGCGATAAGGGTCCTTTGCCCTTGAAGAAACATTAAAATTCCTCTTATAACGTTTATTTCTCTTTTTTAGTTTTTTCAAAATAAAACAGATTCGATTCCATTATATGTGGCTTTGACACACCATACTGTGCTTAACGAATGATAAAAGAGGAATATGTTACTGTGCCATTCAGAAGTACATACAGGGCATTCGTTAATATATGCACTTTCTTCACATTTTGAAAACCAATTTATACTTTCTGTACTACAAAGCTGAATTTTGCATCACCCTGTATATTTTTTCCAAATCTCAACCAAATATGCTAACTAAATGTTCTACACATCATGATGGGAAAATAAATGCACAAATTACTACAAATTGCACTAAAAAATGAACGTAGTACCTGTTGCTTTAGAAGAAATAGTTAACCCTCTGACGGCTGATGAGACCACGTGACACTCGTTGTAACTGGAAAATGTATGGCTTCAACCACTAATTTCTTCATTTTTTTTAAAAAACTCTCCTATTTGGTACATATATGTTGTTAGGCAACTATTCAACAATATAGCATATGTCATTCTACATATATATTATATTCTTATCCATTGTTACTATATACTACATACTATTCGCCATATCTCCCAAACTTGTTTACATATTTTGACGAAATAAAGCTCAAATTGAAGGGCAAACCATCCATTTTGTACGGTTGCGTTACAGGTCCTTTGTCCTTGAAGAAACATTAAAATTCCTCTTATAACGTTTGTTTTTTTTTTTTTAGTTTTTTCAAAATAAAACAGATTCGATTCCATTATATGTGGCTTTGACACACCATACTATGGTTAACGAATGCTAAAAGAGGAATATGTTACTGTGCCATTCAGAAGTACATACAGGGCATTCGTTAATATATGCAATTTCTTCACATTTTGAAAACCAAGTTAAACTTTCTGTACTACAAAGCTGAATTTTGCATCACCCTGTATATTTTTTACAAATCTCAACCAAATATGCTAACTAAATGTTCTACACATCATCATGGGAAACTAATGCACAAATTACTACAAACTGCACTAAAAAATGAACGTAGTACCTGTTGCTTTAGAAGAAATATTTAACCCTCTCACGGCTGATGAGACCACGTGACACTCGTTGTAACTGGAAAATATATGGCTTCAACCACTAATTTCTTCAATTTTTTTAAAAAAACTCTTCTATTTGGTATATATGTTGTTAGGCAACTATTCAACAATATAGCATATGTCATTCTACATATATATTATATTGTTATCCATTGTTACTATATACTACATACTATTCGCCATATCTCCCAAACTTATTTACATATTTTGACGAAATAAAGCTAAAATTGAAGGGCAAACACCTCCACTTTGTCCTGTTGCGATAAAGGTCCTTTGCCCTTGAAGAAACGTTAAAATTTTCCTTATAACGTTTGTTTCTGTTTTTTAGTTTTTTCAAAATAAAACAGATTCGATTCCATTATATGTGGCATTGACACACCATACTATGGTTAACGAATTCTAAAAGAGGAATATGTAACTGTGCCATTCAGAAGTACATACAGGGCATTCGTTAATATATGCAATTTCTTCACATTTTGAAAACCAAGTTAAACTTTCTGTACTACAAAGCTGAATTTTGCATCACCCTGTATATTTTTTACAAATCTCAACCAAATATGCTAACTAAATGTTCTACACATCATCATGGGAAACTAATGCACAAATTACTACAAACTGCACTAAAAAATGAACGTAGTACCTGTTGCTTTAGAAGAAATATTTAACCCTCTCACGGCTGATGAGACCACGTGACACTCGTTGTAACTGGAAAATATATGGCTTCAATCACTAATTTCTTCATTATTTTAAAAAAAACTCTCCTATTTGGTATATATGTTGTTAGGCAACTATTCAACAATATATCATATGTCATTCTACATATATATTATATTGTTATCCATTGTTACTATATACTACATACTATTCGCCATATCTCCCAAAGTTATTTACATATTTTGACGAAATAAAGCTAAAATTGAAGAGGAAACCCCTCCATTTTGTCCTGTTGCGATAAGGGCCCTTTGTCCTTGAAGAAACATTAAAATTCCTCTTATAACGTTTATTTCTCTTTTTTAGTTTTTTCAAAATAAAACAGATTCGATTCCATTATATGTGGCTTTGACACACCATACTGTGCTTAACGAATGCTAAAAGAGGAATATGTTACTGTGCCATTCAGAAGTACATACAGGGCATTCGTTCATATATATGCAATTTCTTCACATTTTGAAAACCAAGTTAAACTTTCTGTACTACAAAGCTGAATTTTGCATCACCCTGTATATTTTTTACAAATCTCAACCAAATATGCTAACTAAATGTTCTACACATCATCATGGGAAACTAATGCACAAATTACTACAAACTGCACTAAAAAATGAACGTAGTACCTGTTGCTTTAGAAGAAATATTTAACCCTCTCACGGCTGATGAGACCACGTGACACTCGTTGTAACTGGAAAATATATGGCTTCAACCACTAATTTCTTCAATTTTTTTAAAAAAACTCTCCTATTTGGTATATATGTTGTTAGGCAACTATTCAACAATATATCATATGTCATTCTACATATATATTATATTGTTATCCATTGTTACTATATACTACATACTATTCGCCATATCTTCCAAATTTATTTACATATTTTGACGAAATAAAGCTAAAATTGAAGAGAAAACCCCTCCACTTTGTCCTGTTGCGATAAGGGTCCTTTGTCCTTGAAGAAACGTTAAAATTTTCCTTATAACGTTTGTTTCTGTTTTTTAGTTTTTTCAAAATAAAACAGATTCGATTCCATTATATGTGGCTTTGACACACCATACTATGGTTAACGAATTCTAAAAGAGGAATATGTTACTGTGCCATTCAGAAGTACATACAGGGCATTCGTTAATATATGCAATTTCTTCACATTTTGAAAACCAAGTTAAACTTTCTGTACTACAAAGCTGAATTTTGCATCACCCTGTATATTTTTTACAAATCTCAACCAAATATGCTAACTAAATGTTCTACACATCATCATGGGAAACTAATGCACAAATTACTACAAACTGCACTAAAAAATGAACGTAGTACCTGTTGCTTTAGAAGAAATATTTAACCCTCTCACGGCTGATGAGACCACGTGACACTCGTTGTAACTGGAAAATATATGGCTTCAACCACTAATTTCTTCATTTTTTTTAAAAAACTCTCCTATTTGGTATATATGTTGTTAGGCAACTATTCAACAATATAGCATATGTCATTCTACATATATATTATATTCTTATCCATTGTTACTATATACTACATACTATTCGCCATATCTCCCAAAGTTATTTACATATTTTGACGAAATAAAGCTCAAATTGAAGGGCAAACCCATCCATTTTGTACGGTTGCGTTACAGGTCCTTTGTCCTTGAAGAAATATTAAAATTCCTCTTATAACTTTTTTTTTTTTTTTTTTTAGTTTTTTCAAAATAAAACAGATTCGATTCCATTATATGTGTTTTTGACACACCATACTATGGTTAACGAATGCTAAAAGAGGAATATGTTACTGTGCCATTCAGAAGTACATACAGGGCATTCGTTAATATATGCAATTTCTTCACATTTTGAAAACCAAGTTAAACTTTCTGTACTACAAAGCTGAATTTTGCATCACCCTGTATATTTTTTACAAATCTCAACCAAATATGCTAACTAAATGTTCTACACATCATCATGGGAAACTAATGCACAAATTACTACAAACTGCACTAAAAAATGAACGTAGTACCTGTTGCTTTAGAAGAAATATTTAACCCTCTCACGGCTGATGAGACCACGTGACACTCGTTGTAACTGGAAAATATATGGCTTCAACCACTAATTTCTTCAATTTTTTTAAAAAAACTCTCCTATTTGGTATATATGTTGTTAGGCAACTATTCAACAATATATCATATGTCATTCTACATATATATTATATTGTTATCCATTGTTACTATATACTACATACTATTCGCCATATCTTCCAAAGTTATTTACATATTTTGACGAAATAAAGCTAAAATTGAAGAGGAAACCCCTCCATTTTGTCCTGTTGCGATAAGGGTCCTTTGCCCTTGAAGAAACATTAAAATTCCTCTTATAACGTTTATTTCTCTTTTTTAGTTTTTTCAAAATAAAACAGATTCGATTCCATTATATGTGGCTTTGACACACCATACTGTGCTTAACGAATGATAAAAGAGGAATATGTTACTGTGCCATTCAGAAGTACATACAGGGCATTCGTTAATATATGCACTTTCTTCACATTTTGAAAACCAATTTATACTTTCTGTACTACAAAGCTGAATTTTGCATCACCCTGTATATTTTTTCCAAATCTCAACCAAATATGCTAACTAAATGTTCTACACATCATGATGGGAAAATAAATGCACAAATTACTACAAATTGCACTAAAAAATGAACGTAGTACCTGTTGCTTTAGAAGAAATAGTTAACCCTCTGACGGCTGATGAGACCACGTGACACTCGTTGTAACTGGAAAATGTATGGCTTCAACCACTAATTTCTTCATTTTTTTTAAAAAACTCTCCTATTTGGTACATATATGTTGTTAGGCAACTATTCAACAATATAGCATATGTCATTCTACATATATATTATATTCTTATCCATTGTTACTATATACTACATACTATTCGCCATATCTCCCAAACTTGTTTACATATTTTGACGAAATAAAGCTCAAATTGAAGGGCAAACCATCCATTTTGTACGGTTGCGTTACAGGTCCTTTGTCCTTGAAGAAACATTAAAATTCCTCTTATAACGTTTGTTTTTTTTTTTTTTAGTTTTTTCAAAATAAAACAGATTCGATTCCATTATATGTGGCTTTGACACACCATACTATGGTTAACGAATGCTAAAAGAGGAATATGTTACTGTGCCATTCAGAAGTACATACAGGGCATTCGTTAATATATGCAATTTCTTCACATTTTGAAAACCAAGTTAAACTTTCTGTACTACAAAGCTGAATTTTGCATCACCCTGTATATTTTTTACAAATCTCAACCAAATATGCTAACTAAATGTTCTACACATCATCATGGGAAACTAATGCACAAATTACTACAAACTGCACTAAAAAATGAACGTAGTACCTGTTGCTTTAGAAGAAATATTTAACCCTCTCACGGCTGATGAGACCACGTGACACTCGTTGTAACTGGAAAATATATGGCTTCAACCACTAATTTCTTCAATTTTTTTAAAAAAACTCTTCTATTTGGTATATATGTTGTTAGGCAACTATTCAACAATATAGCATATGTCATTCTACATATATATTATATTGTTATCCATTGTTACTATATACTACATACTATTCGCCATATCTCCCAAACTTATTTACATATTTTGACGAAATAAAGCTAAAATTGAAGGGCAAACACCTCCACTTTGTCCTGTTGCGATAAAGGTCCTTTGCCCTTGAAGAAACGTTAAAATTTTCCTTATAACGTTTGTTTCTGTTTTTTAGTTTTTTCAAAATAAAACAGATTCGATTCCATTATATGTGGCATTGACACACCATACTATGGTTAACGAATTCTAAAAGAGGAATATGTAACTGTGCCATTCAGAAGTACATACAGGGCATTCGTTAATATATGCAATTTCTTCACATTTTGAAAACCAAGTTAAACTTTCTGTACTACAAAGCTGAATTTTGCATCACCCTGTATATTTTTTACAAATCTCAACCAAATATGCTAACTAAATGTTCTACACATCATCATGGGAAACTAATGCACAAATTACTACAAACTGCACTAAAAAATGAACGTAGTACCTGTTGCTTTAGAAGAAATATTTAACCCTCTCACGGCTGATGAGACCACGTGACACTCGTTGTAACTGGAAAATATATGGCTTCAATCACTAATTTCTTCATTATTTTAAAAAAAACTCTCCTATTTGGTATATATGTTGTTAGGCAACTATTCAACAATATATCATATGTCATTCTACATATATATTATATTGTTATCCATTGTTACTATATACTACATACTATTCGCCATATCTCCCAAAGTTATTTACATATTTTGACGAAATAAAGCTAAAATTGAAGAGGAAACCCCTCCATTTTGTCCTGTTGCGATAAGGGCCCTTTGTCCTTGAAGAAACATTAAAATTCCTCTTATAACGTTTATTTCTCTTTTTTAGTTTTTTCAAAATAAAACAGATTCGATTCCATTATATGTGGCTTTGACACACCATACTGTGCTTAACGAATGCTAAAAGAGGAATATGTTACTGTGCCATTCAGAAGTACATACAGGGCATTCGTTCATATATATGCAATTTCTTCACATTTTGAAAACCAAGTTAAACTTTCTGTACTACAAAGCTGAATTTTGCATCACCCTGTATATTTTTTACAAATCTCAACCAAATATGCTAACTAAATGTTCTACACATCATCATGGGAAACTAATGCACAAATTACTACAAACTGCACTAAAAAATGAACGTAGTACCTGTTGCTTTAGAAGAAATATTTAACCCTCTCACGGCTGATGAGACCACGTGACACTCGTTGTAACTGGAAAATATATGGCTTCAACCACTAATTTCTTCAATTTTTTTAAAAAAACTCTCCTATTTGGTATATATGTTGTTAGGCAACTATTCAACAATATATCATATGTCATTCTACATATATATTATATTGTTATCCATTGTTACTATATACTACATACTATTCGCCATATCTTCCAAATTTATTTACATATTTTGACGAAATAAAGCTAAAATTGAAGAGAAAACCCCTCCACTTTGTCCTGTTGCGATAAGGGTCCTTTGTCCTTGAAGAAACGTTAAATTTTCCTTATAACGTTTGTTTCTGTTTTTTAGTTTTTTCAAAATAAAACAGATTCGATTCCATTATATGTGGCTTTGACACACCATACTATGGTTAACGAATTCTAAAAGAGGAATATGTTACTGTGCCATTCAGAAGTACATACAGGGCATTCGTTAATATATGCAATTTCTTCACATTTTGAAAACCAAGTTAAACTTTCTGTACTACAAAGCTGAATTTTGCATCACCCTGTATATTTTTTACAAATCTCAACCAAATATGCTAACTAAATGTTCTACACATCATCATGGGAAACTAATGCACAAATTACTACAAACTGCACTAAAAAATGAACGTAGTACCTGTTGCTTTAGAAGAAATATTTAACCCTCTCACGGCTGATGAGACCACGTGACACTCGTTGTAACTGGAAAATATATGGCTCCAACCACTAATTTCTTCATTTTTTAAAAAAACTCTCCTATTTGGTATATATGTTGTTAGGCAACTATTCAACAATATAGCATATGTCATTCTACATATATATTATATTCTTATCCATTGTTACTATATACTACATACTATTCGCCATATCTCCCAAAGTTATTTACATATTTTGACGAAATAAAGCTCAAATTGAAGGGCAAACCCATCCATTTTGTACGGTTGCGTTACAGGTCCTTTGTCCTTGAAGAAATATTAAAATTCCTCTTATAACTTTTTTTTTTTTTTTTTTTAGTTTTTTCAAAATAAAACAGATTCGATTCCATTATATGTGTTTTTGACACACCATACTATGGTTAACGAATGCTAAAAGAGGAATATGTTACTGTGCCATTCAGAAGTACATACAGGGCATTCGTTAATATATGCAATTTCTTCACATTTTGAAAACCAAGTTAAACTTTCTGTACTACAAAGCTGAATTTTGCATCACCCTGTATATTTTTTACAAATCTCAACCAAATATGCTAACTAAATGTTCTACACATCATCATGGGAAACTAATGCACAAATTACTACAAACTGCACTAAAAAATGAACGTAGTACCTGTTGCTTTAGAAGAAATATTTAACCCTCTCACGGCTGATGAGACCACGTGACACTCGTTGTAACTGGAAAATATATGGCTTCAACCACTAATTTCTTCAATTTTTTTAAAAAAACTCTCCTATTTGGTATATATGTTGTTAGGCAACTATTCAACAATATATCATATGTCATTCTACATATATATTATATTGTTATCCATTGTTACTATATACTACATACTATTCGCCATATCTTCCAAAGTTATTTACATATTTTGACGAAATAAAGCTAAAATTGAAGAGGAAACCCCTCCATTTTGTCCTGTTGCGATAAGGGTCCTTTGCCCTTGAAGAAACATTAAAATTCCTCTTATAACGTTTATTTCTCTTTTTTAGTTTTTTCAAAATAAAACAGATTCGATTCCATTATATGTGGCTTTGACACACCATACTGTGCTTAACGAATGATAAAAGAGGAATATGTTACTGTGCCATTCAGAAGTACATACAGGGCATTCGTTAATATATGCACTTTCTTCACATTTTGAAAACCAATTTATACTTTCTGTACTACAAAGCTGAATTTTGCATCACCCTGTATATTTTTTCCAAATCTCAACCAAATATGCTAACTAAATGTTCTACACATCATGATGGGAAAATAAATGCACAAATTACTACAAATTGCACTAAAAAATGAACGTAGTACCTGTTGCTTTAGAAGAAATAGTTAACCCTCTGACGGCTGATGAGACCACGTGACACTCGTTGTAACTGGAAAATGTATGGCTTCAACCACTAATTTCTTCATTTTTTTTAAAAAACTCTCCTATTTGGTACATATATGTTGTTAGGCAACTATTCAACAATATAGCATATGTCATTCTACATATATATTATATTCTTATCCATTGTTACTATATACTACATACTATTCGCCATATCTCCCAAACTTGTTTACATATTTTGACGAAATAAAGCTCAAATTGAAGGGCAAACCATCCATTTTGTACGGTTGCGTTACAGGTCCTTTGTCCTTGAAGAAACATTAAAATTCCTCTTATAACGTTTGTTTTTTTTTTTTTAGTTTTTTCAAAATAAAACAGATTCGATTCCATTATATGTGGCTTTGACACACCATACTATGGTTAACGAATGCTAAAAGAGGAATATGTTACTGTGCCATTCAGAAGTACATACAGGGCATTCGTTAATATATGCAATTTCTTCACATTTTGAAAACCAAGTTAAACTTTCTGTACTACAAAGCTGAATTTTGCATCACCCTGTATATTTTTTACAAATCTCAACCAAATATGCTAACTAAATGTTCTACACATCATCATGGGAAACTAATGCACAAATTACTACAAACTGCACTAAAAAATGAACGTAGTACCTGTTGCTTTAGAAGAAATATTTAACCCTCTCACGGCTGATGAGACCACGTGACACTCGTTGTAACTGGAAAATATATGGCTTCAACCACTAATTTCTTCAATTTTTTTAAAAAAACTCTTCTATTTGGTATATATGTTGTTAGGCAACTATTCAACAATATAGCATATGTCATTCTACATATATATTATATTGTTATCCATTGTTACTATATACTACATACTATTCGCCATATCTCCCAAACTTATTTACATATTTTGACGAAATAAAGCTAAAATTGAAGGGCAAACCCCTCCACTTTGTCCTGTTGCGATAAAGGTCCTTTGCCCTTGAAGAAACGTTAAAATTTTCCTTATAACGTTTGTTTCTGTTTTTTAGTTTTTTCAAAATAAAACAGATTCGATTCCATTATATGTGGCATTGACACACCATACTATGGTTAACGAATTCTAAAAGAGGAATATGTAACTGTGCCATTCAGAAGTACATACAGGGCATTCGTTAATAAATGCAATTTCTTCACATTTTGAAAACCAAGTTAAACTTTCTGTACTACAAAGCTGAATTTTGCATCACCCTGTATATTTTTTACAAATCTCAACCAAATATGCTAACTAAGTGTTCTACACATCATCATGGGAAACTAATGCACAAATTACTACAAACTGCACTAAAAAACGAACGTAGTACCTGTTGCTTTAGAAGAAATATTTAACCCTCTCACGGCTGATGAGACCACGTGACACTCGTTGTAACTGGAAAATGTATGGCTTCAACCACTAATTTCTTCATTTTTTTTAAAAAACTCTCCTATTTGGTACATATATGTTGTTAGGCAACTATTCAACAATATAGCATATGTCATTCTACATATATATTATATTCTTATCCATTGTTACTATATACTACATACTATTCGCCATATCTCCCAAAGTTATTTACATATTTTGACGAAATAAAGCTCAAATTGAAGGGCAAACCCATCCATTTTGTACGGTTGCGTTACAGGTCCTTTGTCCTTGAAGAAACATTAAAATTCCTCTTATAACGTTTTTTTTTTTTTTTTTTTAGTTTTTTCAAAATAAAACAGATTCGATTCCATTATATGTGTCTTTGACACACCATACTATGGTTAACGAATGCTAAAAGAGGAATATGTTACTGTGCCATTCAGAAGTACATACAGGGCATTCGTTAATATATGCAATTTCTTCACATTTTGAAAACCAAGTTAAACTTTCTGTACTACAAAGCTGAATTTTGCATCACCCTGTATATTTTTTACAAATCTCAACCAAATATGCTAACTAAATGTTCTACACATCATCATGGGAAACTAATGCACAAATTACTACAAACTGCACTAAAAAATGAACGTAGTACCTGTTGCTTTAGAAGAAATATTTAACCCTCTCACGGCTGATGAGACCACGTGACACTCGTTGTAACTGGAAAATATATGGCTTCAACCACTAATTTCTTCAATTTTTTTAAAAAAACTCTCCTCTTTGGTATATATGTTGTTAGGCAACTATTCAACAATATATCATATGTCATTCTACATATATATTATATTGTTATCCATTGTTACTATATACTACATACTATTCGCCATATCTCCCAAAGTTATTTACATATTTTGACGAAATAAAGCTAAAATTGAAGAGGAAACCCCTCCATTTTGTCCTGTTGCGATAAGGGTCCTTTGCCCTTGAAGAAACATTAAAATTTTTCTTATAACGTTTATTTCTCTTTTTTAGTTTTTTCAAAATAAAACAGATTCGATTCCATTATATGTGGCTTTGACACACCATACTGTGCTTAACGAATGATAAAAGAGCAATATGTTACTGTGCCATTCAGAAGTACATACAGGGCATTCGTTAATATATGCACTTTCTTCACATTTTGAATACCAATTTATACTTTCTGTACTACAAAGCTGAATTTTGCATCACCCTGTATATTTTTTCCAAATCTCAACCAAATATGCTAACTAAATGTTCTACACATCATGATGGGAAAATAAATGCACAAATTACTACAAATTGCACTAAAAAATGAACGTAGCACCTGTTTCTTTAGAAGAAATAGTTAACCCTCTCACGGCTGATGAGACCACGTGACACTCGTTGTAACTGGAAAATGTATGGCTTCAACCACTAATTTCTTCATTTTTTTAAAAAAACTCTCCTATTTGGTACATATATGTTGTTAGGCAACTATTCAACAATATAGCATATGTCATTCTACATATATATTATATTCTTATCCATTGTTACTATATACTACATACTATTCGCCATATCTCCCAAAGTTATTTACATATTTTGACGAAATAAAGCTCAAATTGATGGGCAAACCCATCCATTTTGTACGGTTGCGTTACAAGTCCTTTGTCCTTGAAGAAACATTAAAATTCCTCTTATAACGTTTGTTTTTTTTATTTAGTTTTTTTCAAAATAAAACAGATTCGATTCCATTATATGTGGCTTTGACACACCATACTATGGTTAACGAATGCTAAAAGAGGAATATGTTACTGTGCCATTCAGAAGTACATACAGGGCATTCGTTAATATATGCAATTTCTTCACATTTTGAAAACCAAGTTAAACTTTCTGTACTACAAAGCTGAATTTTGCATCACCCTGTATATTTTTTACAAATCTCAACCAAATATGCTAACTAAATGTTCTACACATCATCATGGGAAACTAATGCACAAATTACTACAAACTGCACTAAAAAATGAACGTAGTACCTGTTGCTTTAGAAGAAATATTTAACCCTCTCACGGCTGATGAGACCACGTGACACTCGTTGTAACTGGAAAATATATGGCTTCAACCACTAATTTCTTCAATTTTTTAAAAAAAACTCTCCTATTTGGTATATATGTTGTTAGGCAACTATTCAACAATATATCATATGTCATTCTACATATATATTATATTGTTATCCATTGTTACTATATACTACATACTATTCGCCATATCTCCCAAACTTATTTACATATTTTGACGAAATAAGCTAAAATTGAAGAGGAAACCCATCCACTTTGTCCTGTTGCGATAAGGATCCTTTGCCCTTGAAGAAACGTTAAAATTTTCCTTATAACGTTTGTTTCTGTTTTTTAGTTTTTTCAAAATAAAACAGATTCGATTCCATTATATGTGGCTTTGACACACCATACTGTGGTTAACGAATGCTAAAAGAGGAATATGTTACTGTGCCATTCAGAAGTACATACAGGGCATTCGTTCATATATATGCAAGTTCTTCACATTTTGAAAACCAAGTTAAACTTTCTGTACTACAAAGCTGAATTTTGCATCACCCTGTATATTTTTTACAAATCTCAACCAAATATGCTAACTAAATGTTCTACACATCATCATGGGAAACTAATGCACAAATTACTACAAACTGCACTAAAAAATGAACGTAGTACCTGTTGCTTTAGAAGAAATATTTAACCCTCTCACGGCTGATGAGACCACGTGACACTCGTTGTAACTGGAAAATATATGGCTTCAACCACTAATTTCTTCAATTTTTTTAAAAAAACTCTCCTATTTGGTATATATGTTGTTAGGCAACTATTCAACAATATATCATATGTCATTCTACATATATATTATATTGTTATCCATTGTTACTATATACTACATACTATTCGCCATATCTTCCAAAGTTATTTACATATTTTGACGAAATAAAGCTAAAATTGAAGAGAAAACCCCTCCACTTTGTCCTGTTGCGATAAGGGTCCTTTGTCCTTGAAGAAACGTTAAAATTTTCCTTATAACGTTTGTTTCTGTTTTTTAGTTTTTTCAAAATAAAACAGATTCGATTCCATTATATGTGGCTTTGACACACCATACTATGGTTAACGAATGCTAAAAGAGGAATATGTTACTGTGCCATTCAGAAGTACATACAGGGCATTCGTTAATATATGCAATTTCTTCACATTTTGAAAACCAAGTTAAACTTTCTGTACTACAAAGCTGAATTTTGCATCACCCTGTATATTTTTTCCAAATCTCAACCAAATATGCTAACTAAATGTTCTACACATCATCATGGGAAACTAATGCACAAATTACTACAAACTGCACTAAAAAATGAACGTAGTACCTGTTGCTTTAGAAGAAATCTTTAACCCTCTCACGGCTGATGAGACCACGTGACACTCGTTGTAACTGGAAAATATATGGCTTCAACCACTAATTTCTTCAATTTTTTTAAAAAAACTCTCCTATTTGGTATATATGTTGTTAGGCAACTATTCAACAATATATCATATGTCATTCTACATATATATTATATTGTTATCCATTGTTACTATATACTACATACTATTCGCCATATCTCCCAAAGTTATTTACATATTTTGACGAAATAAAGCTAAAATTGAAGAGGAAACCCCTCCATTTTGTCCTGTTGCGATAAGGGTCCTTTGCCCTTGAAGAAACATTAAAATTCCTCTTATAACGTTTATTTCTCTTTTTTAGTTTTTTCAAAATAAAACAGATTCGATTCCATTATATGTGGCTTTGACACACCATACTGTGCTTAACGAATGATAAAAGAGGAATATGTTACTGTGCCATTCAGAAGTACATACAGGGCATTCGTTAATATATGCACTTTCTTCACATTTTGAATACCAATTTATACTTTCTGTACTACAAAGCTGAATTTTGCATCACCCTGTATATTTTTTCCAAATCTCAACCAAATATGCTAACTAAATGTTCTACACATCATCATGGGAAAATAAATGCACAAATTACTACAAATTGCACTAAAAAATGAACGTAGTACCTGTTGCTTTAGAAGAAATAGTTAACCCTCTCACGGCTGATTAGACCACGTGACACTCGTTGTAACTGGAAAATGTATGGCTTCAACCACTAATTTCTTCATTTTTTTTAAAAAACTCTCCTATTTGGTACATATATGTTGTTAGGCAACTATTCAACAATATAGCATATGTCATTCTACATATATATTATATTCTTATCCATTGTTACTATATACTACATACTATTCGCCATATCTCCCAAAGTTATTTACATATTTTGACGAAATAAAGCTCAAATTGAAGGGCAAACCCATCCATTCTGTACGGTTGCGTTACAGGTCCTTTGTCCTTGAAGAAACATTAAAATTCCTCTTATAACGTTTGTTTTTTTTTTTTTTTAGTTTTTTCAAAATAAAACAGATTCGATTCCATTATATGTGTCTTTGACACACCATACTATGGTTAACGAATGCTAAAAGAGGAATATGTTACTGTGCCATTCAGAAGTACATACAGGGCATTCGTTAATATATGCAATTTCTTCACATTTTGAAAACCAAGTTAAACTTTCTGTACTACAAAGCTGAATTTTGCATCACCCTGTATATTTTTTACAAATCTCAACCAAATATGCTAACTAAATGTTCTACACATCATCATGGGAAACTAATGCACAAATTACTACAAACTGCACTAAAAAATGAACGTAGTACCTGTTGCTTTAGAAGAAATATTTAACCCTCTCACGGCTGATGAGACCACGTGACACTCGTTGTAACTGGAAAATATATGGCTTCAACCACTAATTTCTTCAATTTTTTTAAAAAAACTCTCCTATTTGGTATATATGTTGTTAGGCAACTATTCAACAATATATCATATGTCATTCTACATATATATTATATTGTTATCCATTGTTACTATATACTACATACTATTCGCCATATCTCCCAAAGTTATTTACATATTTTGACGAAATAAAGCTAAAATTGAAGAGGAAACCCCTCCATTTTGTCCTGTTGCGATAAGGGTCCTTTGCCCTTGAAGAAACATTAAAATTTTTCTTATAACGTTTATTTCTCTTTTTTAGTTTTTTCAAAATAAAACAGATTCGATTCCATTATATGTGGCTTTGACACACCATACTGTGCTTAACGAATGATAAAAGAGGAATATGTTACTGTGCCATTCAGAAGTACATACAGGGCATTCGTTAATATATGCACTTTCTTCACATTTTGAATACCAATTTATACTTTCTGTACTACAAAGCTGAATTTTGCATCACCCTGTATATTTTTTCCAAATCTCAACCAAATATGCTAACTAAATGTTCTACACATCATGATGGGAAAATAAATGCACAAATTACTACAAATTGCACTAAAAAATGAACGTAGTACCTGTTTCTTTAGAAGAAATAGTTAACCCTCTCACGGCTGATGAGACCACGTGACACTCGTTGTAACTGGAAAATGTATGGCTTCAACCACTAATTTCTTCATTTTTTTAAAAAAACTCTCCTATTTGGTACATATATGTTGTTAGGCAACTATTCAACAATATAGCATATGTCATTCTACATATATATTATATTCTTATCCATTGTTACTATATACTACATACTATTCGCCATATCTCCCAAAGTTATTTACATATTTTGACGAAATAAAGCTCAAATTGAAGGGCAAACCCATCCATTTTGTACGGTTGCGTTACAAGTCCTTTGTCCTTGAAGAAACATTAAAATTCCTCTTATAACGTTTGTTTTTTTTATTTAGTTTTTTTCAAAATAAAACAGATTCGATTCCATTATATGTGGCTTTGACACACCATACTATGGTTAACGAATGCTAAAAGAGGAATATGTTACTGTGCCATTCAGAAGTACATACAGGGCATTCGTTAATATATGCAATTTCTTCACATTTTGAAAACCAAGTTAAACTTTCTGTACTACAAAGCTGAATTTTGCATCACCCTGTATATTTTTTACAAATCTCAACCAAATATGCTAACTAAATGTTCTACACATCATCATGGGAAACTAATGCACAAATTACTACAAACTGCACTAAAAAATGAACGTAGTACCTGTTGCTTTAGAAGAAATATTTAACCCTCTCACGGCTGATGAGACCACGTGACACTCGTTGTAACTGGAAAATATATGGCTTCAACCACTAATTTCTTCATTTTTTTTAAAAAACTCTCCTATTTGGTACATATATGTTGTTAGGCAACTATTCAACAATATAGCATATGTCATTCTACATATATATTATATTCTTATCCATTGTTACTATATACTACATACTATTCGCCATATCTCCCAAAGTTATTTACATATTTTGACGAAATAAAGCTCAAATTGAAGGGCAAACCCATCCATTTTTTACGGTTGCGTTACAGGTCCTTTGTCCTTGAAGAAACATTAAAATTCCTCTTATAACGTTTGTTTTTTTTTTTTTTTTTTAGTTTTTTCAAAATAAAACAGATTCGATTCCATTATATGTGTTTTTGACACACCATACTATGGTTAACGAATGCTAAAAGAGGAATATGTTACTGTGCCATTCAGAAGTACATACAGGGCATTCGTTAATATATGCAATTTCTTCACATTTTGAAAACCAAGTTAAACTTTCTGTACTACAAAGCTGAATTTTGCATCACCCTGTATATTTTTTACAAATCTCAACCAAATATGCTAACTAAATGTTCTACACATCATCATGGGAAACTAATGCACAAATTACTACAAACTGCACTAAAAAATGAACGTAGTACCTGTTGCTTTAGAAGAAATCTTTAACCCTCTCACGGCTGATGAGACCACGTGACACTCGTTGTAACTGGAAAATATATGGCTTCAACCACTAATTTCTTCAATTTTTTTAAAAAAAACTCTCCTATTTGGTATATATGTTGTTAGGCAACTATTCAACAATATATCATATGTCATTCTACATATATATTATATTGTTATCCATTGTTACTATATACTACATACTATTCGCCATATCTCCCAAAGTTATTTACATATTTTGACGAAATAAAGCTAAAATTGAAGAGGAAACCCCTCCATTTTGTCCTGTTGCGATAACGGTCCTTTGCCCTTGAAGAAACATTAAAATTCCTCTTATAACGTTTATTTCTCTTTTTTAGTTTTTTCAAAATAAAACAGATTCGATTCCATTATATGTGGCTTTGACACACCATACTGTGCTTAACGAATGATAAAAGAGGAATATGTTACTGTGCCATTCAGAAGTACATACAGGGCATTCGTTAATATATGCACTTTCTTCACATTTTGAATACCAATTTATACTTTCTGTACTACAAAGCTGAATTTTGCATCACCCTGTATATTTTTTCCAAATCTCAACCAAATATGCTAACTAAATGTTCTACACATCATGATGGGAAAATAAATGCACAAATTACTACAAATTGCACTAAAAAATGAACGTAGTACCTGTTTCTTTAGAAGAAATAGTTAACCCTCTCACGGCTGATGAGACCACGTGACACTCGTTGTAACTGGAAAATGTATGGCTTCAACCACTAATTTCTTCATTTTTTTTAAAAAACTCTCCTATTTGGTACATATATGTTGTTAGGCAACTATTCAACAATATAGCATATGTCATTCTACATATATATTATATTCTTATCCATTGTTACTATATACTACATACTATTCGCCATATCTCCCAAAGTTATTTACATATTTTGACGAAATAAAGCTCAAATTGAAGGGCAAACCCATCCATTTTGTACGGTTGCGTTACAGGTCCTTTGTCCTTGAAGAAACATTAAAATTCCTCTTATAACATTTTTTTTTTTTTTTTTTTTTAGTTTTTTCAAAATAAAACAGATTCGATTCCATTATATGTGTCTTTGACACACCATACTATGGTTAACGAATGCTAAAAGAGGAATATGTTACTGTGCCATTCAGAAGTACATACAGGGCATTCGTTAATATATGCAATTTCTTCACATTTTGAAAACCAAGTTAAACTTTCTGTACTACAAAGCTGAATTTTGCATCACCCTGTATATTTTTTACAAATCTCAACCAAATATGCTAACTAAATGTTCTACACATCATCATGGGAAACTAATGCACAAATTACTACAAACTGCACTAAAAAATGAACGTAGTACCTGTTGCTTTAGAAGAAATATTTAACCCTCTCACGGCTGATGAGACCACGTGACACTCGTTGTAACTGGAAAATATATGGCTTCAACCACTAATTTCTTCAATTTTTTTAAAAAAACTCTCCTATTTGGTATATATGTTGTTAGGCAACTATTCAACAATATATCATATGTCATTCTACATATATATTATATTGTTATCCATTGTTACTATATACTACATACTATTCGCCATATCTCCCAAAGTTATTTACATATTTTGACGAAATAAAGCTAAAATTGAAGAGGAAACCCCTCCATTTTGTCCTGTTGCGATAAGGGTCCTTTGCCCTTGAAGAAACATTAAAATTTTTCTTATAACGTTTATTTCTCTTTTTTAGTTTTTTCAAAATAAAACAGATTCGATTCCATTATATGTGGCTTTGACACACCATACTGTGCTTAACGAATGATAAAAGAGGAATATGTTACTGTGCCATTCAGAAGTACATACAGGGCATTCGTTAATATATGCACTTTCTTCACATTTTGAATACCAATTTATACTTTCTGTACTACAAAGCTGAATTTTGCATCACCCTGTATATTTTTTCCAAATCTCAACCAAATATGCTAACTAAATGTTCTACACATCATGATGGGAAAATAAATGCACAAATTACTACAAATTGCACTAAAAAATGAACGTAGTACCTGTTTCTTTAGAAGAAATAGTTAACCCTCTCACGGCTGATGAGACCACGTGACACTCGTTGTAACTGGAAAATGTATGGCTTCAACCACTAATTTCTTCATTTTTTTAAAAAAACTCTCCTATTTGGTACATATATGTTGTTAGGCAACTATTCAACAATATAGCATATGTCATTCTACATATATATTATATTCTTATCCATTGTTACTATATACTACATACTATTCGCCATATCTCCCAAAGTTATTTACATATTTTGACGAAATAAAGCTCAAATTGAAGGGCAAACCCATCCATTTTGTACGGTTGCGTTACAAGTCCTTTGTCCTTGAAGAAACATTAAAATTCCTCTTATAACGTTTGTTTTTTTTATTTAGTTTTTTTCAAAATAAAACAGATTCGATTCCATTATATGTGGCTTTGACACACCATACTATGCTTAACGAATGCTAAAAGAGGAATATGTTACTGTGCCATTCAGAAGTACATACAGGGCATTCGTTAATATATGCAATTTCTTCACATTTTGAAAACCAAGTTAAACTTTCTGTACTACAAAGCTGAATTTTGCATCACCCTGTATATTTTTTACAAATCTCAACCAAATATGCTAACTAAATGTTCTACACATCATCATGGGAAACTAATGCACAAATTACTACAAACTGCACTAAAAAATGAACGTAGTACCTGTTGCTTTAGAAGAAATATTTAACCCTCTCACGGCTGATGAGACCACGTGACACTCGTTGTAACTGGAAAATATATGGCTTCAACCACTAATTTCTTCAATTTTTTTAAAAAAACTCTCCTATTTGGTATATATGTTGTTAGGCAACTATTCAACAATATATCATATGTCATTCTACATATATATTATATTGTTATCCATTGTTACTATATACTACATACTATTCGCCATATCTTCCAAAGTTATTTACATATTTTGACGAAATAAAGCTAAAATTGAAGAGAAAACCCCTCCACTTTGTCCTGTTGCGATAAGGGTCCTTTGTCCTTGAAGAAACGTTAAAATTTTCCTTATAACGTTTGTTTCTGTTTTTTAGTTTTTTCAAAATAAAACAGATTCGATTCCATTATATGTGGCTTTGACACACCATACTATGGTTAACGAATGCTAAAAGAGGAATATGTTACTGTGCCATTCAGAAGTACATACAGGGCATTCGTTAATATATGCAATTTCTTCACATTTTGAAAACCAAGTTAAACTTTCTGTACTACAAAGCTGAATTTTGCATCACCCTGTATATTTTTTACAAATCTCAACCAAATATGCTAACTAAATGTTCTACACATCATCATGGGAAACTAATGCACAAATTACTACAAACTGCACTAAAAAATGAACGTAGTACCTGTTGCTTTAGAAGAAATCTTTAACCCTCTCACGGCTGATGAGACCACGTGACACTCGTTGTAACTGGAAAATATATGGCTTCAACCACTAATTTCTTCAATTTTTTTAAAAAAACTCTCCTATTTGGTATATATGTTGTTAGGCAACTATTCAACAATATATCATATGTCATTCTACATATATATTATATTGTTATCCATTGTTACTATATACTACATACTATTCGCCATATCTCCCAAAGTTATTTACATATTTTGACGAAATAAAGCTAAAATTGAAGAGGAAACCCCTCCATTTTGTCCTGTTGCGATAAGGGTCCTTTGCCCTTGAAGAAACATTAAAATTCCTCTTATAACGTTTATTTCTCTTTTTTAGTTTTTTCAAAATAAAACAGATTCGATTCCATTATATGTGGCTTTGACACACCATACTGTGCTTAACGAATGATAAAAGAGGAATATGTTACTGTGCCATTCAGAAGTACATACAGGGCATTCGTTAATATATGCACTTTCTTCACATTTTGAATACCAATTTATACTTTCTGTACTACAAAGCTGAATTTTGCATCACCCTGTATATTTTTTCCAAATCTCAACCAAATATGCTAACTAAATGTTCTACACATCATCATGGGAAAATAAATGCACAAATTACTACAAATTGCACTAAAAAATGAACGTAGTACCTGTTGCTTTAGAAGAAATAGTTAACCCTCTCACGGCTGATTAGACCACGTGACACTCGTTGTAACTGGAAAATGTATGGCTTCAACCACTAATTTCTTCATTTTTTTTTAAAAACTCTCCTATTTGGTACATATATGTTGTTAGGCAACTATTCAACAATATAGCATATGTCATTCTACATATATATTATATTCTTATCCATTGTTACTATATACTACATACTATTCGCCATATCTCCCAAAGTTATTTACATATTTTGACGAAATAAAGCTCAAATTGAAGGGCAAACCCATCCATTCTGTACGGTTGCGTTACAGGTCCTTTGTCCTTGAAGAAACATTAAAATTCCTCTTATAACGTTTGTTTTTTTTTTTTTTTTTTAGTTTTTTCAAAATAAAACAGATTCGATTCCATTATATGTGTCTTTGACACACCATACTATGGTTAACGAATGCTAAAAGAGGAATATGTTACTGTGCCATTCAGAAGTACATACAGGGCATTCGTTAATATATGCAATTTCTTCACATTTTGAAAACCAAGTTAAACTTTCTGTACTACAAAGCTGAATTTTGCATCACCCTGTATATTTTTTACAAATCTCAACCAAATATGCTAACTAAATGTTCTACACATCATCATGGGAAACTAATGCACAAATTACTACAAACTGCACTAAAAAATGAACGTAGTACCTGTTGCTTTAGAAGAAATATTTAACCCTCTCACGGCTGATGAGACCACGTGACACTCGTTGTAACTGGAAAATATATGGCTTCAACCACTAATTTCTTCAATTTTTTTAAAAAAACTCTCCTATTTGGTATATATGTTGTTAGGCAACTATTCAACAATATATCATATGTCATTCTACATATATATTATATTGTTATCCATTGTTACTATATACTACATACTATTCGCCATATCTCCCAAAGTTATTTACATATTTTGACGAAATAAAGCTAAAATTGAAGAGGAAACCCCTCCATTTTGTCCTGTTGCGATAAGGGTCCTTTGCCCTTGAAGAAACATTAAAATTTTTCTTATAACGTTTATTTCTCTTTTTTAGTTTTTTCAAAATAAAACAGATTCGATTCCATTATATGTGGCTTTGACACACCATACTGTGCTTAACGAATGATAAAAGAGGAATATGTTACTGTGCCATTCAGAAGTACATACAGGGCATTCGTTAATATATGCACTTTCTTCACATTTTGAATACCAATTTATACTTTCTGTACTACAAAGCTGAATTTTGCATCACCCTGTATATTTTTTCCAAATCTCAACCAAATATGCTAACTAAATGTTCTACACATCATGATGGGAAAATAAATGCACAAATTACTACAAATTGCACTAAAAATGAACGTAGTACCTGTTTCTTTAGAAGAAATAGTTAACCCTCTCACGGCTGATGAGACCACGTGACACTCGTTGTAACTGGAAAATGTATGGCTTCAACCACTAATTTCTTCATTTTTTTAAAAAAACTCTCCTATTTGGTACATATATGTTGTTAGGCAACTATTCAACAATATAGCATATGTCATTCTACATATATATTATATTCTTATCCATTGTTACTATATACTACATACTATTCGCCATATCTCCCAAAGTTATTTACATATTTTGACGAAATAAAGCTCAAATTGAAGGGCAAACCCATCCATTTTGTACGGTTGCGTTACAAGTCCTTTGTCCTTGAAGAAACATTAAAATTCCTCTTATAACGTTTGTTTTTTTTATTTAGTTTTTTTCAAAATAAAACAGATTCGATTCCATTATATGTGGCTTTGACACACCATACTATGGTTAACGAATGCTAAAAGAGGAATATGTTACTGTGCCATTCAGAAGTACATACAGGGCATTCGTTAATATATGCAATTTCTTCACATTTTGAAAACCAAGTTAAACTTTCTGTACTACAAAGCTGAATTTTGCATCACCCTGTATATTTTTTACAAATCTCAACCAAATATGCTAACTAAATGTTCTACACATCATCATGGGAAACTAATGCACAAATTACTACAAACTGCACTAAAAAATGAACGTAGTACCTGTTGCTTTAGAAGAAATATTTAACCCTCTCACGGCTGATGAGACCACGTGACACTCGTTGTAACTGGAAAATATATGGCTTCAACCACTAATTTCTTCATTTTTTTTAAAAAACTCTCCTATTTGGTACATATATGTTGTTAGGCAACTATTCAACAATATAGCATATGTCATTCTACATATATATTATATTCTTATCCATTGTTACTATATACTACATACTATTCGCCATATCTCCCAAAGTTATTTACATATTTTGACGAAATAAAGCTCAAATTGAAGGGCAAACCCATCCATTTTTTACGGTTGCGTTACAGGTCCTTTGTCCTTGAAGAAACATTAAAATTCCTCTTATAACGTTTTTTTTTTTTTTTTTTTTAGTTTTTTCAAAATAAAACAGATTCGATTCCATTATATGTGTTTTTGACACACCATACTATGGTTAACGAATGCTAAAAGAGGAATATGTTACTGTGCCATTCAGAAGTACATACAGGGCATTCGTTAATATATGCAATTTCTTCACATTTTGAAAACCAAGTTAAACTTTCTGTACTACAAAGCTGAATTTTGCATCACCCTGTATATTTTTTACAAATCTCAACCAAATATGCTAACTAAATGTTCTACACATCATCATGGGAAACTAATGCACAAATTACTACAAACTGCACTAAAAAATGAACGTAGTACCTGTTGCTTTAGAAGAAATCTTTAACCCTCTCACGGCTGATGAGACCACGTGACACTCGTTGTAACTGGAAAATATATGGCTTCAACCACTAATTTCTTCAATTTTTTTAAAAAAACTCTCCTATTTGGTATATATGTTGTTAGGCAACTATTCAACAATATATCATATGTCATTCTACATATATATTATATTGTTATCCATTGTTACTATATACTACATACTATTCGCCATATCTCCCAAAGTTATTTACATATTTTGACGAAATAAAGCTAAAATTGAAGAGGAAACCCCTCCATTTTGTCCTGTTGCGATAACGGTCCTTTGCCCTTGAAGAAACATTAAAATTCCTCTTATAACGTTTATTTCTCTTTTTTAGTTTTTTCAAAATAAAACAGATTCGATTCCATTATATGTGGCTTTGACACACCATACTGTGCTTAACGAATGATAAAAGAGGAATATGTTACTGTGCCATTCAGAAGTACATACAGGGCATTCGTTAATATATGCACTTTCTTCACATTTTGAATACCAATTTATACTTTCTGTACTACTACAAAGCTGAATTTTGCATCACCCTGTATATTTTTTTCCAAATCTCAACCAAATATGCTAACTAAATGTTCTACACATCATGATGGGAAAATAAATGCACAAATTACTACAAATTGCACTAAAAAATGAACGTAGTACCTGTTTCTTTAGAAGAAATAGTTAACCCTCTCACGGCTGATGAGACCACGTGACACTCGTTGTAACTGGAAAATGTATGGCTTCAACCACTAATTTCTTCATTTTTTTTAAAAAACTCTCCTATTTGGTACATATATGTTGTTAGGCAACTATTCAACAATATAGCATATGTCATTCTACATATATATTATATTCTTATCCATTGTTACTATATACTACATACTATTCGCCATATCTCCCAAAGTTATTTACATATTTTGACGAAATAAAGCTCAAATTGAAGGGCAAACCCATCCATTTTGTACGGTTGCGTTACAGGTCCTTTGTCCTTGAAGAAACATTAAAATTCCTCTTATAACGTTTTTTTTTTTTTTTTTTTTTAGTTTTTTCAAAATAAAACAGATTCGATTCCATTATATGTGTCTTTGACACACCATACTATGGTTAACGAATGCTAAAAGAGGAATATGTTACTGTGCCATTCAGAAGTACATACAGGGCATTCGTTAATATATGCAATTTCTTCACATTTTGAAAACCAAGTTAAACTTTCTGTACTACAAAGCTGAATTTTGCATCACCCTGTATATTTTTTACAAATCTCAACCAAATATGCTAACTAAATGTTCTACACATCATCATGGGAAACTAATGCACAAATTACTACAAACTGCACTAAAAAATGAACGTAGTACCTGTTGCTTTAGAAGAAATATTTAACCCTCTCACGGCTGATGAGACCACGTGACACTCGTTGTAACTGGAAAATATATGGCTTCAACCACTAATTTCTTCAATTT
This sequence comes from Thermobia domestica, assembly GCF_964235325.1. NCBI lineage: Eukaryota > Metazoa > Arthropoda > Insecta > Zygentoma > Lepismatidae > Thermobia > Thermobia domestica. Next base: position 47,014 of record NW_027656873.1, read on the forward strand.
TTTTTAAAAAAACTCTCCTATTTGGTATATATGTTGTTAGGCAACTATTCAACAATATATCATATGTCATTCTACATATATATTATATTCTTATCCATTGTTACTATATACTACATACTATTCGCCATATCTCCCAAAGTTATTTACATATTTTGACGAAATAAAGCTAAAATTGAAGAGGAAACCCCTCCATTTTGTCCTGTTGCGATAAGGGTCCTTTGCCCTTGAAGAAACATTAAAATTTTTCTTATAACGTTTATTTCTCTTTTTTAGTTTTTTCAAAATAAAACAGATTCGATTCCATTATATGTGGCTTTGACACACCATACTGTGCTTAACGAATGATAAAAGAGGAATATGTTACTGTGCCATTCAGAAGTACATACAGGGCATTCGTTAATATATGCACTTTCTTCACATTTTGAATACCAATTTATACTTTCTGTACTACAAAGCTGAATTTTGCATCACCCTGTATATTTTTTCCAAATCTCAACCAAATATGCTAACTAAATGTTCTACACATCATGATGGGAAAATAAATGCACAAATTACTACAAATTGCACTAAAAAATGAACGTAGTACCTGTTTCTTTAGAAGAAATAGTTAACCCTCTCACGGCTGATGAGACCACGTGACACTCGTTGTAACTGGAAAATGTATGGCTTCAACCACTAATTTCTTCATTTTTTTAAAAAAACTCTCCTATTTGGTACATATATGTTGTTAGGCAACTATTCAACAATATAGCATATGTCATTCTACATATATATTATATTCTTATCCATTGTTACTATATACTACATACTATTCGCCATATCTCCCAAAGTTATTTACATATTTTGACGAAATAAAGCTCAAATTGAAGGGCAAACCCATCCATTTGTACGGTTGCGTTACAAGTCCTTTGTCCTTGAAGAAACATTAAAATTCCTCTTATAACGTTTGTTTTTTTTATTTAGTTTTTTTCAAAATAAAACAGATTCGATTCCATTATATGTGGCTTTGACACACCATACTATGGTTAACGAATGCTAAAAGAGGAATATGTTACTGTGCCATTCAGAAGTACATACAGGGCATTCGTTAATATATGCAATTTCTTCACATTTTGAAAACCAAGTTAAACTTTCTGTACTACAAAGCTGAATTTTGCATCACCCTGTATATTTTTTACAAATCTCAACCAAATATGCTAAATGTTCTACACATCATCATGGGAAACTAATGCACAAATTACTACAAACTGCACTAAAAAATGAACGTAGTACCTGTTGCTTTAGAAGAAATATTTAACCCTCTCACGGCTGATGAGACCACGTGACACTCGTTGTAACTGGAAAATATATGGCTTCAACCACTAATTTCTTCAATTTTTTTAAAAAAAACTCTCCTATTTGGTATATATGTTGTTAGGCAACTATTCAACAATATATCATATGTCATTCTACATATATATTATATTGTTATCCATTGTTACTATATACTACATACTATTCGCCATATCTCCCAAACTTATTTACATATTTTGACGAAATAAGCTAAAATTGAAGAGGAAACCCATCCACTTTGTCCTGTTGCGATAAGGATCCTTTGCCCTTGAAGAAACGTTAAAATTTTCCTTATAACGTTTGTTTCTGTTTTTTAGTTTTTTCAAAATAAAACAGATTCGATTCCATTATATGTGGCTTTGACACACCATACTGTGGTTAACGAATGCTAAAAGAGGAATATGTTACTGTGCCATTCAGAAGTACATACAGGGCATTCGTTCATATATATGCAATTTCTTCACATTTTGAAAACCAAGTTAAACTTTCTGTACTACAAAGCTGAATTTTGCATCACCCTGTATATTTTTTACAAATCTCAACCAAATATGCTAACTAAATGTTCTACACATCATCATGGGAAACTAATGCACAAATTACTACAAACTGCACTAAAAAATGAACGTAGTACCTGTTGCTTTAGAAGAAATATTTAACCCTCTCACGGCTGATGAGACCACGTGACACTCGTTGTAACTGGAAAATATATGGCTTCAACCACTAATTTCTTCAATTTTTTTAAAAAAACTCTCCTATTTGGTATATATGTTGTTAGGCAACTATTCAACAATATATCATATGTCATTCTACATATATATTATATTGTTATCCATTGTTACTATATACTACATACTATTCGCCATATCTTCCAAAGTTATTTACATATTTTGACGAAATAAAGCTAAAATTGAAGAGAAAACCCCTCCACTTTGTCCTGTTGCGATAAGGGTCCTTTGTCCTTGAAGAAACGTTAAAATTTTCCTTATAACGTTTGTTTCTGTTTTTTAGTTTTTTCAAAATAAAACAGATTCGATTCCATTATATGTGGCTTTGACACACCATACTATGGTTAACGAATGCTAAAAGAGGAATATGTTACTGTGCCATTCAGAAGTACATACAGGGCATTCGTTAATATATGCAATTTCTTCACATTTTGAAAACCAAGTTAAACTTTCTGTACTACAAAGCTGAATTTTGCATCACCCTGTATATTTTTTACAAATCTCAACCAAATATGCTAACTAAATGTTCTACACATCATCATGGGAAACTAATGCACAAATTACTACAAACTGCACTAAAAAATGAACGTAGTACCTGTTGCTTTAGAAGAAATATTTAACCCTCTCACGGCTGATGAGACCACGTGACACTCGTTGTAACTGGAAAATATATGGCTTCAACCACTAATTTCTTCATTTTTTTTAAAAAACTCTCCTATTTGGTACATATATGTTGTTAGGCAACTATTCAACAATATAGCATATGTCATTCTACATATATATTATATTCTTATCCATTGTTACTATATACTACATACTATTCGCCATATCTCCCAAAGTTATTTACATATTTTGACGAAATAAAGCTCAAATTGAAGGGCAAACCCATCCATTTTGTACGGTTGCGTTACAGGTCCTTTGTCCTTGAAGAAACATTAAAATTCCTCTTATAACGTTTGTTTTTTTTTTTTTAGTTTTTTCAAAATAAAACAGATTCGATTCCATTATATGTGTTTTTGACACACCATACTATGGTTAACGAATGCTAAAAGAGGAATATGTTACTGTGCCATTCAGAAGTACATACAGGGCATTCGTTAATATATGCAATTTCTTCACATTTTGAAAACCAAGTTAAACTTTCTGTACTACAAAGATGAATTTTGCATCACCCTGTATATTTTTTACAAATCTCAACCAAATATGCTAACTAAATGTTCTACACATCATCATGGGAAACTAATGCACAAATTACTACAAACTGCACTAAAAAATGAACGTAGTACCTGTTGCTTTAGAAGAAATCTTTAACCCTCTCACGGCTGATCAGACCACGTGACACTCGTTGTAACTGGAAAATATATGGCTTCAACCACTAATTTCTTCAATTTTTTTAAAAAAACTCTCCTATTTGGTATATATGTTGTTAGGCAACTATTCAACAATATATCATATGTCATTCTACATATATATTATATTGTTATCCATTGTTACTATATACTACATACTATTCGCCATATCTCCCAAAGTTATTTACATATTTTGACGAAATAAAGCTAAAATTGAAGAGGAAACCCCTCCATTTTGTCCTGTTGCGATAACGGTCCTTTGCCCTTGAAGAAACATTAAAATTCCTCTTATAACGTTTATTTCTCTTTTTTAGTTTTTTCAAAATAAAACAGATTCGATTCCATTATATGTGGCTTTGACACACCATACTGTGCTTAACGAATGATAAAAGAGGAATATGTTACTGTGCCATTCAGAAGTACATACAGGGCATTCGTTAATATATGCACTTTCTTCACATTTTGAATACCAATTTATACTTTCTGTACTACAAAGCTGAATTTTGCATCACCCTGTATATTTTTTCCAAATCTCAACCAAATATGCTAACTAAATGTTCTACACATCATGATGGGAAAATAAATGCACAAATTACTACAAATTGCACTAAAAAATGAACGTAGTACCTGTTGCTTTAGAAGAAATAGTTAACCCTCTCACGGCTGATGAGACCACGTGACACTCGTTGTAACTGGAAAATGTATGGCTTCAACCACTAATTTCTTCATTTTTTTAAAAAAACTCTCCTATTTGGTACATATATGTTGTTAGGCAACTATTCAACAATATAGCATATGTCATTCTACATATATATTATATTCTTATCCATTGTTACTATATACTACATACTATTCGCCATATCTCCCAAAGTTATTTACATATTTTGACGAAATAAAGCTCAAATTGAAGGGCAAACCCATCCATTTTGTACGGTTGCGTTACAGGTCCTTTGTCCTTGAAGAAACATTAAAATTCCTCTTATAACGTTTTTTTTTTTTTTTTTTAGTTTTTTCAAAATAAAACAGATTCGATTCCATTATATGTGTCTTTGACACACCATACTATGGTTAACGAATGCTAAAAGAGGAATATGTTACTGTGCCATTCAGAAGTACATACAGGGCATTCGTTAATATATGCAATTTCTTCACATTTTGAAAACCAAGTTAAACTTTCTGTACTACAAAGCTGAATTTTGCATCACCCTGTATATTTTTTACAAATCTCAACCAAATATGCTAACTAAATGTTCTACACATCATCATGGGAAACTAATGCACAAATTACTACAAACTGCACTAAAAAATGAACGTAGTACCTGTTGCTTTAGAAGAAATATTTAACCCTCTCACGGCTGATGAGACCACGTGACACTCGTTGTAACTGGAAAATATATGGCTTCAACCACTAATTTCTTCAATTTTTTTAAAAAAACTCTCCTATTTGGTATATATGTTGTTAGGCAACTATTCAACAATATATCATATGTCATTCTACATATATATTATATTGTTATCCATTGTTACTATATACTACATACTATTCGCCATATCTTCCAAAGTTATTTACATATTTTGACGAAATAAAGCTAAAATTGAAGAGAAAACCCCTCCACTTTGTCCTGTTGCGATAAGGGTCCTTTGTCCTTGAAGAAACGTTAAAATTTTCCTTATAACGTTTGTTTCTGTTTTTTAGTTTTTTCAAAATAAAACAGATTCGATTCCATTATATGTGGCTTTGACACACCATACTATGGTTAACGAATGCTAAAAGAGGAATATGTTACTGTGCCATTCAGAAGTACATACAGGGCATTCGTTAATATATGCAATTTCTTCACATTTTGAAAACCAAGTTAAACTTTCTGTACTACAAAGCTGAATTTTGCATCACCCTGTATATTTTTTACAAATCTCAACCAAATATGCTAACTAAATGTTCTACACATCATCATGGGAAACTAATGCACAAATTACTACAAACTGCACTAAAAAATGAACGTAGTACCTGTTGCTTTAGAAGAAATATTTAACCCTCTCACGGCTGATGAGACCACGTGACACTCGTTGTAACTGGAAAATATATGGCTTCAACCACTAATTTCTTCATTTTTTTTAAAAAACTCTCCTATTTGGTACATATATGTTGTTAGGCAACTATTCAACAATATAGCATATGTCATTCTACATATATATTATATTCTTATCCATTGTTACTATATACTACATACTATTCGCCATATCTCCCAAAGTTATTTACATATTTTGACGAAATAAAGCTCAAATTGAAGGGCAAACCCATCCATTTTGTACGGTTGCGTTACAGGTCCTTTGTCCTTGAAGAAACATTAAAATTCCTCTTATAACGTTTGTTTTTTTTTTTTTAGTTTTTTCAAAATAAAACAGATTCGATTCCATTATATGTGTTTTTGACACACCATACTATGGTTAACGAATGCTAAAAGAGGAATATGTTACTGTGCCATTCAGAAGTACATACAGGGCATTCGTTAATATATGCAATTTCTTCACATTTTGAAAACCAAGTTAAACTTTCTGTACTACAAAGCTGAATTTTGCATCACCCTGTATATTTTTTACAAATCTCAACCAAATATGCTAACTAAATGTTCTACACATCATCATGGGAAACTAATGCACAAATTACTACAAACTGCACTAAAAAATGAACGTAGTACCTGTTGCTTTAGAAGAAATCTTTAACCCTCTCACGGCTGATGAGACCACGTGACACTCGTTGTAACTGGAAAATATATGGCTTCAACCACTAATTTCTTCAATTTTTTTAAAAAAACTCTCCTATTTGGTATATATGTTGTTAGGCAACTATTCAACAATATATCATATGTCATTCTACATATATATTATATTGTTATCCATTGTTACTATATACTACATACTATTCGCCATATCTCCCAAAGTTATTTACATATTTTGACGAAATAAAGCTAAAATTGAAGAGGAAACCCCTCCATTTTGTCCTGTTGCGATAACGGTCCTTTGCCCTTGAAGAAACATTAAAATTCCTCTTATAACGTTTATTTCTCTTTTTTAGTTTTTTCAAAATAAAACAGATTCGATTCCATTATATGTGGCTTTGACACACCATACTGTGCTTAACGAATGATAAAAGAGGAATATGTTACTGTGCCATTCAGAAGTACATACAGGGCATTCGTTAATATATGCACTTTCTTCACATTTTGAATACCAATTTATACTTTCTGTACTACAAAGCTGAATTTTGCATCACCCTGTATATTTTTTCCAAATCTCAACCAAATATGCTAACTAAATGTTCTACACATCATCATGGGAAAATAAATGCACAAATTACTACAAATTGCACTAAAAAATGAACGTAGTACCGTTGCTTTAGAAGAAATAGTTAACCCTCTCACGGCTGATGAGACCACGTGACACTCGTTGTAACTGGAAAATGTATGGCTTCAACCACTAATTTCTTCATTTTTTTTAAAAAACTCTCCTATTTGGTACATATATGTTGTTAGGCAACTATTCAACAATATAGCATATGTCATTCTACATATATATTATATTCTTATCCATTGTTACTATATACTACATACTATTCGCCATATCTCCCAAAGTTATTTACATATTTTGACGAAATAAAGCTCAAATTGAAGGGCAAACCCATCCATTTTGTACGGTTGCGTTACAGGTCCTTTGTCCTTGAAGAAACATTAAAATTCCTCTTATAACGTTTGTTTTTTTTTTTAGTTTTTTCAAAATAAAACAGATTCGATTCCATTATATGTGTCTTTGACACACCATACTATGGTTAACGAATGCTAAAAGAGGAATATGTTACTGTGCCATTCAGAAGTACATACAGGGCATTCGTTAATATATGCAATTTCTTCACATTTTGAAAACCAAGTTAAACTTTCTGTACTACAAAGCTGAATTTTGCATCACCCTGTATATTTTTTACAAATCTCAACCAAATATGCTAACTAAATGTTCTACACATCATCATGGGAAACTAATGCACAAATTACTACAAACTGCACTAAAAAATGAACGTAGTACCTGTTGCTTTAGAAGAAATATTTAACCCTCTCACGGCTGATGAGACCACGTGACACTCGTTGTAACTGGAAAATATATGGCTTCAACCACTAATTTCTTCAATTTTTTAAAAAAACTCTCCTATTTGGTATATATGTTGTTAGGCAACTATTCAACAATATATCATATGTCATTCTACATATATATTATATTGTTATCCATTGTTACTATATACTACATACTATTCGCCATATCTCCCAAAGTTATTTACATATTTTGACAAAATAAAGCTAAAATTGAAGAGGAAACCCCTCCATTTTGTCCTGTTGCGATAAGGGTCCTTTGCCCTTGAAGAAACATTAAAATTTTTCTTATAACGTTTATTTCTCTTTTTTAGTTTTTTCAAAATAAAACAGATTCGATTCCATTATATGTGGCTTTGACACACCATACTGTGCTTAACGAATGATAAAAGAGGAATATGTTACTGTGCCATTCAGAAGTACATACAGGGCATTCGTTAATATATGCACTTTCTTCACATTTTGAATACCAATTTATACTTTCTGTACTACAAAGCTGAATTTTGCATCACCCTGTATATTTTTTCCAAATCTCAACCAAATATGCTAACTAAATGTTCTACACATCATGAT
>NW_027656874.1:0-55130 GCF_964235325.1 Thermobia domestica
GGGGCATCACGAACGAATCTTGTGTATGCAACTTCTATTAGGAGAACTTATAAGAGTAGGATGGAAAAGAAAGACAGGTAACATACTGTATATAATAAAGTTCATAATATAGTAAGTTCAATAATGAAATACAAAATGTGAGTTTTGAATATATATCCTAGCATAATACATATTTATTTTTACATAATATCTTACAAGAAGTTAAATCCCAAAACTTTCCTTGCATACTCCACAGTGTAAAGACAAAAAATGTGTGATTATAATGTGACAACTTTCTATATATAATTCCACATTTTGTAATAATTTCGAACATCCAAATATGTGGATTCTGTCAAAGATCTTCCAATGAGAATGTTTTTTTTCTTTTTTTTCAGTTCTACACTCAATTCCATTATGATGATTTGGCGCTGCTCGCGTTAATTATTCAGAGTGTTGGTTACATGATGTAAGTTTTATTGATTTAAGCCACAATCTTACAAAAGTCCGCGATAATCACTGATACTTGTATATACAGTATATATATATATATATTATGTATGTTATTATTGTAGCCCTAACTGTTGCTCTAATGACTAGCGCATGAGCCTTTTAAAACTCAAAGGTTTCATTTCATTTCATTGGGGATATCACAAACGTGTTAGGGCATGAAAAGTTGAAAGGCATCACGAACGAATCTTGTGTATGCAACTTCTACTAGGAGAACTTATAAGAGTAAGATGGAAAAGAAAGACAGGTAACATACTGTATATAATAAAGTTCATATTATAGTAAGTTCAATAATGAAATACAAAATGTGAGTTTTGAATATATATCCTAGCATAATACATATTTATTTTTACATAATATCTTACAAGAAGTTAAATCCCAAAACTTTCCTTGCATACTCCACAGTGTAAAGACAAAAAAAGTGTGATTATAATGTGACAACTTTCTATATATAATTCCACATTATGTAATAATTTCGAACATCCAAATATGTGGATTCTGTCAAAGATCTTCCAATGAGAATGTTTTTTTTTCTTTTTTTTCAGTTCTACACTCAATTCCATTATGATGATTTGGCGCTGCTCGCGTTAATTGTTCAGAGTGTTGGTTACATCATGTAATTTTTATTGATTTAAGCCACAATCTTACAAAAATCCGCGATAATCACTGATACTTGTATATACAGTGTATATATATATACATATATATATATATATATATATATATATATATATAATATGTATGTTATTATTGTAGCCCTAACTGTTGCTCTAATGACTAGCGCATGAGCCTTTTAAATCTCAAAGGTTTCATTTCATTTCATTGGGGATATCAAAAACGTGTTAGGGCATGAAAAGTGGAAGGGCATCACGAACGAATCTTGTGTATGCAACTTCTACTAGGAGAACTTATAAGAGTAAGATGGAAAAGAAAGACAGGTAACATACTGTATATAATAAAGTTCATATTATAGTAAGTTCAATAATGAAATACAAAATGTGAGTTTTGAATATATATCCTAGCATAATACATATTTATTTTTACATAATATCTTACAAGAAGTTAAATCCCAAAACTTTCCTTGCATACTCCACAGTGTAAAGACAAAAAATGTGTGATTATAATGTGACAACTTTCTATATATAATTCCACATTATGTAATAATTTCGAACATCCAAATATGTGGATTCTGTCAAAGATCTTCCAATGAGAATGTTTTTTTTCTTTTTTTTCAGTTCTACACTCAATTCCATTATGATGATTTGGCGCTGCTCGCGTTAATTGTTCAGAGTGTTGGTTACATCATGTAATTTTTATTGATTTAAGCCACAATCTTACAAAAGTCCGCGATAATCACTGATACTTGTATATACAGTATATATATATATATATATATATATATATATATATATATATATATATATAAATTTATATATATATATATATATATATATATATATATATAATATGTATGTTATTATTGTAGCCCTAACTGTTGCTCTAATGACTAGCGCATGAGCCTTTTAAAACTCAAAGGTTTCATTTCATTCTATTGGGGATATCACAAACGTGTTAGGGCATGGAAAGTGGAAGGGCATCACGAACGAATCTTGTGTATGCAACTTCTATTAGGAGAACTTATAAGAGTAAGATGGAAAAGAAAGACAGGTAACATACTGTATATAATAAAGTTCATAATATAGTAAGTTCAATAATGAAATACAAAATGTGAGTTTTGAATATATATCCTAGCATAATACATATTTATTTTTACATAATATCTTACAAGAAGTTAAATCCCAAAACTTTCCTTGCATACTCCACAGTGTAAAGACAAAAAATGTGTGATTATAATGTGACAACTTTCTATATATAATTCCACATTATGTAATAATTTCGAACATCCAAATATGTGGATTCTGTCAAAGATCTTCCAATGAGAATGTTTTTTTTCTTTTTTTTCAGTTCTACACTCAATTCCATTATGATGATTTGGCGCTGCTCGCGTTAATTGTTCAGAGTGTTGGTTACATCATGTAATTTTTATTGATTTAAGCCACAATCTTACAAAAGTCCGCGATAATCACTGATACTTGTATATACAGTATATATATATATATATATATATATATATATATATATATATATATATATATATATATATATATATATAACTGTTGCTCTAATGACTAGCGCATGAGCCTTTTAAAACCCAAAGGTTTCATTTCATTTCATTGGGGATATCACAAACGTGTTAGGGCATGAAAAGTGGAAGGGCATTACGAACGAATCTTGTGTATGCAACTTCTACTAGGAGAACTTATAAGAGTAAGATGGAAAAGAAAGACAGGTAACATACTGTATATAATAAAGTTCATAATATAGTAAGTTCAATAATGAAATACAAAATGTGAGTTTTGAATATATATCCTAGCATAATACATATTTATTTTTACATAATATCTTACAAGAAGTTAAATCCCAAAACTTTCCTTGCATACTCCACAGTGTAAAGACAAAAAAAGTGTGATTATAATGTGACAACTTTCTATATATAATTCCACATTATGTAATAATTTCGAACATCCAAATATGTGGATTCTGTCAAAGATCAACCAATGAGAATGTTTTTTTTTCTTTTTTTTCAGTTCTACACTCAATTCCATTATGATGATTTGGCGCTGCTCGCGTTAATTGTTCAGAGTGTTGGTTACATCATGTAATTTTTATTGATTTAAGCCACAATCTTACAAAAGTCCGCGATAATCACTGATACTTGTATATACAGTATATATATATATATATATATATATATATATATATATATATATATATATATATATATATATATATATATATATATATAACTGTTGCTCTAATGACTAGCGCATGAGCCTTTTAAAACTCAAAGGTTTCATTTCATTTCATTGGGGATATCACAAACGTGTTAGGGCATGAAAAGTGGAAGGGCATCACGAACGAATCTTGTGTATGCAACTTCTACTAGGAGAACTTATAAGAGTAAGATTCAAAAGAAAGACAGGTAACATACTGTATATAATAAAGTTCATATTATAGTAAGTAAAATAATGAAATACAAAATGTGAGTTTTGAATATATATCCTAGCATAATACATATTTATTTTTACATAATATCTTACAAGAAGTTAAATCCCCAAAACTTTCCTTGCATACTCCACAGTGTAAAGACAAAAAAAGTGTGATTATAATGTGACAACTTTCTATATATAATTCCACATTATGTAATAATTTCGAACATCCAAATATGTGGATTCTGTCAAAGATCTTCCAATGAGAATGTTTTTTTCCTTTTTTTTCAGTTCTACACTCAATTCCATTATGATGATTTGGCGCTGCTCGCGTTAATTGTTCAGAGTGTTGGTAACATCATGTAATTTTTATTGATTTAAGCCACAATCTTACAAAAGTCCGCGATAATCACTGATACTTGTATATACAGTATATATATATATATATATATATATATATATATATATATATATATATATGTATGTTATTATTGTAGCCCTAACTGTTGCTCTAATGACTAGCGCATGAGCCTTTTAAAACTCAAAGGTTTCATTTCATTTCATTGGGGATATCACAAACGTGTTAGGGCATGAAAAGTGGAAGGGCATCACGAACGAATCTTGTGTATGCAACTTCTACTAGGAGAACTTATAAGAGTAAGATGGAAAAGAAAGACAGGTAACATACTGTATATAATAAAGTTCATATTATAGTAAGTTCAATAATGAAATACAAAATGTGAGTTTTGAATATATATCCTAGCATAATACATATTTACTTTTACATAATATCTTACAAGAAGTTAAATCCCAAAACTTTCCTTGCATACTCCACAGTGTAAAGAAAAAAAAGTGTGATTATAATGTGACAACTTTCTATATATAATTCCACATTATGTAATAATTTCGAACATCCAAATATGTGGATTCTGTCAAAGATCTTCCAATGAGAATGTTTTTTTTCTTTTTTTCAGTTCTACACTCAATTCCATTATGATGATTTGGCGCTGCTCGCGTTAATTGTTCAGAGTGTTGGTTACATCATGTAACTTTTATTGATTTAAGCCACAATCTTACAAAAGGCCGCGATAATCACTGATATTTCTATATACAGTATATATATATATATATATATATATATATATATATATATATATATATATATATATATATATATATATAATATGTATGTTATTATTGTAGCCCTAACTGTTGCTCTAATGACTAGCGCATGAGCCTTTTAAAACTCAAAGGTTTCATTTCATTTCATTGGGGATATCACAAACGTGTTAGGGCATGAAAAGTTGAAAGGCATCACGAACGAATCTTGTGTATGCAACTTCTACTAGGAGAACTTATAAGAGTAAGATTCAAAAGAGAGACAGGTAACATACTGTATATAATAAAGCTCATATTATAGTAAGTTCAATAATGAAATACAAAATGTGAGTTTTGAATATATATCCTAGCATAATACATATTTATTTTTACATAATATCTTACAAGAAGTTAAATCCCAAAACTTTCCTTGCATACTCCACAGTGTAAAGACAAAAAAAGTGTGATTATAATGTGACAACTTTCTATATATAATTCCACATTATGTAATAATTTCGAACATCCAAATATGTGGATTCTGTCAAAGATCTTCCAATGAGAATGTTTTTTTTCTTTTTTTTCAGTTCTACACTCAATTCCATTATGATGATTTGGGGCTGCTCGCGTTAATTGTTCAGAATGTTGGTTACATCATGTAATTTTCATTGATTTAAGCCACAATCTTACAAAAGTCCGCTATAATCACTCATACTTGTATATACTGTATATATATATATATATATATATATATATATATATATATATATATATATATATATATATATATATATATATAATATGTATGTTATTATTGTAGCCATAACTGTTGCTCTAATGACTAGCGCATGAGCCTTTTAAAACTCAAAGGTTTCATTTCATTTCATTGGGGATATCAAAAACGTGTTAGTTCATGGAAAGTGGAAGGGCATCACGAACGAATCTTGTGTATGCAACTTCTACTAGGAGAACTTATAAGAGTAAGATTCAAAAGAAAGACAGGTAACATACTGTATATAATAAAGTTCATATTATAGTAAGTTCAATAATGAAATACAAAATGTGAGTTTTGAATATATATCCTAGCATAATACATATTTATTTTTACATAATATCTTACAAGAAGTTAAATCCCAAAACTTTCCTTGCATACTCCACAGTGTAAAGACAAAAAAAGTGTGATTATAATGTGACAACTTTCTATATATAATTCCACATTATGTAATAATTTCGAACATCCAAATATGTGGATTCTGTCAAAGATCTTCCAATGAGAATGTTTTTCTTCTTTTTTTTCAGTTCTACACTCAATTCCATTATGATGATTTGGCGCTGCTCGCGTTAATTGTTCTGAGTGTTGGTTACATCATGTAATTTTTATTGATTTAAGCCACAATCTTACAAAAGTCCGCGATAATCACTGATACTTGTATATACAGTATATATATATATATATATATATATATATATATATATATATATATATATATATATATATATAATATGTATGTTATTATTGTAGCCCTAACTGTTGCTCTAATGACTAGCGCATGAGCCTTTTAAAACTCAAAGGTTTCATTTCATTTCATTGGGGATATCAAAAACGTGTTAGGGCATGAAAAGTGGAAGGGCATCACGAACGAATCTTGTGTATGCAACTTCTACTAGGAGAACTTATAAGAGTAAGATTCAAAAGAAAGGCAGGTAACATACTGTATATAATAAAGTTCATATTATAGTAAGTTCAATAATGAAATACAAAATGTGAGTTTTGAATATATATCCTAGCATAATACATATTTATTTTTACATAATATCTTACAAGAAGTTAAATCCCAAAACTTTCCTTGCATACTCCACAGTGTAAAGACAAAAAAAGTGTGATTATAATGTGACAACTTTCTATATATAATTCCACATTATGTAATAATTTCGAACATCCAAATATGTGGATTCTGTCAAAGATCTTCCAATGAGAATGTTTTTTTCTTTTTTTTCAGTTCTACACTCAATTCCATTATGATGATTTGGCGCTGCTCGCGTTAATTGTTCAGAGTGTTGGTTACATCATGTAATTTTTATTGATTTAAGCCACAATCTTACAAAAGTCCGCGATAATCACTGATACTTGTATATACAGTATATATATATATATATATATATATATATATATAATATGTATGTTATTATTGTAGCCCTAACTGTTGCTCTAATGACTAGCGCATGAGCCTTTTAAAACTCAAAGGTTTCATTTCATTTCATTGGGGATATCAAAAACGTGTTAGGGCATGAAAAGTGGAAGGGCATCACGAACGAATCTTGTGTATGCAACTTCTACTAGGAGAACTTATAAGAGTAAGATGGAAAAGAAAGACAGGTAACATACTGTATATAATAAAGTTCATATTATAGTAAGTTCAATAATGAAATACAAAATGTGAGTTTTGAATATATATCCTAGCATAATACATATTTATTTTTACATAATATCTTAGAAGAAGTTAAATCCCAAAACTTTCCTTGCATACTCCACAGTGTAAAGACAAAAAAAGTGTGATTATAATGTGACAACTTTCTATATATAATTCCACATTATGTAATAATTTCGAACATCCAAATATGTGGATTCTGTCAAAGATCTTCCAATGAGAATGTTTTTTTTCTTTTTTTTCAGTTCTACACTCAATTCCATTATGATGATTTGGCGCTGCTCGCGTTAATTGTTCAGAGTGTTGGTTACATCATGTAATTTTTATTGATTTAAGCCACAATCTTACAAAAGTCCGCGATAATCACTGATACTTGTATATACAGTATATATATATATATATATATATATATATATATATATATATATATATATATATATATATATATATATAACTGTTGCTCTAATGACTAGCGCATGAGCCTTTTAAAACTCAAAGGTTTCATTTCATTTCATTGGGTATATCACAAACGTGTTAAAGCATGAAAAGTGGAAGGGCATCACGAACGAATCTTGTGTATGCAACTTCTACTAGGAGAACTTATAAGAGTAAGATTCAAAAGAAAGACAGGTAACATACTGTATATAATAAAGTTCATAATATAGTAAGTTCAATAGTGAAATACAAAATGTGAGTTTTGAATATATATCCTAGCATAATACATATTTATTTTTACATAATATCTTACAAGAAGTTAAATGCCAAAACTTTCCTTGCATACTCCACAGTGTAAAGACAAAAAAAGTGTGATTATAATGTGACAACTTTCTATATATAATTCCACATTATGTAATAATTTCGAACATCCAAATATGTGGATTCTGTCAAAGATCTTCCAATGAGAATTTTTTTTTCTTTTTTTCAGTTCTACACTCAATTCCATTATGATGATTTGGCGCTGCTCGCGTTAATTGTTCAGAGTGTTGGTTACATCATGTAGTTTTTATTGATTTAAGCCACAATCTTACAAAAGTTCGCGATAATCACTGATACTTGTATATACAGTATATATATATATATATATATATATATATATATATATATATATATATATATATATATATATATATATATATAATATGTATGTTATTATTGTAGCCCTAACTGTTGCTCTAATGACTAGCCCATGAGCCTTTTAAAACTCAAAGGTTTCATTTCATTTCATTGGGGATATCACAAACGTGTTAGGGCATGAAAAGTTGAAGGGCATCACGAACGAATCTTGTGTAAGCAACTTCTACTAGGAGAACTTATAAGAGTAAGATTCAAAAGAAAGACAGGTAACATACTGTATATAATAAAGTTCATATTATAGTAAGTTCAATAATGAAATACAAAATGTGAGTTTTGAATATATATCCTAGCATAATACATATTTATTTTTACATAATATCTTACAAGAAGTTAAATCCCAAAACTTTCCTTGCATACTCCACAGTGTAAAGACAAAAAAAGTTTGATTATAATGTGACAACTTTCTATATATAATTCCACATTATGTAATAATTTCGAACATCCAAATATGTGGATTCTGTCAAAGATCTTCCAATGAGAATGTTTTTTTTCTTTTTTTTCAGTTCTACACTCAATTCCATTATGATGATTTGGCGCTGCTCGCGTTAATTGTTCAGAGTGTTGGTTACATCATGTAATTTTTATTGATTTAAGCCACAATCTTACAAAAGTCCGCGATAATCACTGATACTTGTATATACAGTATATATATATATATATATATATATATATATATATATATATATATAATATGTATGTTATTATTGTAGCCCTAACTGTTGCTCTAATGACTAGCGCATGAGCCTTTTAAAACTCAAAGGTTTCATTTCATTTCATTGGGGATATCACAAACGTGTTAGGGCATGAAAAGTGGAAGGGCATCACGAACGAATCTTGTGTATCCAACTTCTACTAGGAGAACTTATAAGAGTAAGATGGAAAAGAAAGACAGGTAACATACTGTATATAATAAAGTTCATATTATAGTAAGTTCAATAATGAAATACAAAATGTGAGTTTTGAATATATATCCTAGCATAATACATATTTATTTTTACATAATATCTTACAAGAAGTTAAATCCCAAAACTTTCCTTGCATACTCCACAGTGTAAAGACAAAAAAAGTGTGATTATAATGTGACAACTTTCTATATATAATTCCACATTATGTAATAATTTCGAACATCCAAATATGTGGATTCTGTCAAAGATCTTCAAATGAGAATGTTTTTTTCTTTTTTTTCAGTTCTACACTCAATTCCATTATGATGATTTGGCGCTGCTCGCGTTAATTGTTCAGAGTGTTGGTTACATCATGTAATTTTTATTGATTTAAGCCACAATCTTACAAAAGTCCGCGATAATCACTGATACTTGTATATACAGTATATATATATATATATATATATATATATATATAACTGTTGCTCTAATGACTAGCGCATGAGCCTTTTAAAACTCAAAGGTTTCATTTCATTTCATTGGGGATATCACAAACGTGTTAGGGCATGAAAAGTGGAAGGGCATCACGAACGAATCTTGTGTATGCAACTTCTACTAGGAGAACTTATAAGAGTAAGATGGAAAAGAAAGACAAGTAACATACTGTATATAATAAAGTTCATAATATAGTAAGTTCAATAATGAAATACAAAATGTGAGTTTTGAATATATATCCTAGCATAATACATATTTATTTTTACATAATATCTTACAAGAAGTTAAATCCCAAAACTTTCCTTGCATACTCCACAGTGTAAAGACAAAAAAAGTGTGATTATAATGTGACAACTTTCTATATATAATTCCACATTATGTAATAATTTCGAACATCCAAATATGTGGATTCTGTCAAAGATCTTCCAATGAGAATGTTCTTTTTCTTTTTTTTCAGTTCTACACTCAATTCCATTATGATGATTTTGCGCTGCTCGCGTTAATTGTTCAGAGTGTTGGTTACATCATGTAATTTTTATTGATTTAAGCCACAATCTTACAAAAGTCCGCGATAATCACTGATACTTGTATATACAGTATATATATATATATATATATATATATATATATATATATATATATATATATATATACATATTTATATATATATATATAATATGTATGTTATTATTGTAGCCCTAACTGTTGCTCTAATGACTAGCGCATGAGCCTTTTAAAACTCAAAGGTTTCATTTCATTCTATTGAGGATATCACAAACGTGTTAGGGCATGAAAAGTGGAAGGGCATCACGAACGAATCTCTTGTATGCAACTTCTATTAGGAGAACTTATAAGAGTAAGATGGAAAAGAAAGACAGGTAACATACTGTATATAATAAAGTTCATAATTTAGTAAGTTCAATAATGAAATACAAAATGTGAGTTTTGAATATATATCCTAGCATAATACATATTTATTTTTACATAATATCTTACAAGAAGTTAAATCCCAAAACTTTCCTTGCATACTCCACAGTGTAAAGACAAAAAAAGTGTGATTATAATGTGACAACTTTCTATATATAATTCCACATTATGTAATAATTTCGAACATCCAAATATGTGGATTCTGTCAAAGATCTTCCAATGAGAATGTTCTTTTTCTTTTTTTTCAGTTCTACACTCAATTCCATTATGATGATTTTGCGCTGCTCGCGTTAATTGTTCAGAGTGTTGGTTACATCATGTAATTTTTATTGATTTAAGCCACAATCTTACAAAAGTCCGCGATAATCACTGATACTTGTATATACAGTATATATATATAATATGTATGTTATTATTGTAGCCCTAACTGTTGCTCTAATGACTAGCGCATGAGCCTTTTAAAACTCAAAGGTTTCATTTCATTTCATTGGGGATATCAAAAACGTGTTAGGGCATGAAAAGTGGAAGGGCATCACGAACGAATCTTGTGTATGCAACTTCTACTAGGAGAACTTATAAGAGTAAGATTCAAAAGAAAGACAGGTAACATACTGTATATAATAAAGATCATATTATAGTAAGTTCAATAATGAAATACAAAATGTGAGTTTTGAATATATATCCTAGCATAATACATATTTATTTTTACATAATATCTTACAAGAAGTTAAATCCCAAAACTTTCCTTGCATACTCCACAGTGTAAAGACAAAAAAAGTGTGATTATAATGTGACAACTTTCTATATATAATTCCACATTATGTAATAATTTCGAACATCCAAATATGTGGATTCAGTCAAAGATCTTCCAATGAGAATGTATTTTTTCTTTTTTTTCAGTTCTAAACTCAGTTCCATTACGATGATTTGGCGCTGCTCGCGTTAATTGTTCAGAGTGTTGGTTACATCATGTAATTTTATTGATTTAAGCCACAATCTTACAAAAGTCCGCCATAATCACTGATACTTGTATATACAGTATATATATATATATATATATATATATATATATATATACATAATATGTATGTTATTATTGTAGCCCTAACTGTTGCTCTAATGACTAGCGCATGAGCCTTTTAAAACTCAAAGGTTTCATTTCATTTTATTGGGGATATCACAAACGTGTTAGGGCATGAAAAGTGGAAGGGCATCACGAACGAATCTTGTGTACGCAACTTCTACTAGGAGAACTTATAAGAGTAAGATGGAAAAGAAAGACAGGTAACATACTGTATATAATAAAGTTCATATTATAGTAAGTTCAATAATGAAATACAAAATGTGAGTTTTGAATATATATCCTAGCATAATACATATTTATTTTTACATAATATCTTACAAGAAGTTAAATCCCAAAACTTTCCTTGCATACTCCACAGTGTAAAGACAAAAAAAGTGTGATTATAATGTGACAACTTTCTACATATAATTCCACATTATGTAATAATTTCGAACATCCAAATATGTGGATTCTGTCAAAGATCTTCCAATGAGAATGTTTTTTTTTCTTTTTTTCAGTTCTACACTCAATTCCATTATGATGATTTGGTGCTGCTTGCGTTAATTGTTCAGAGTGTTGGTTACATCATGTAATTTTTATTGATTTAAGCCACAATCTTACAAAAGTCCGCGATAATCACTGATACTTGTATATACAGTATATATATATATATATATATATATATATATATATATATATATATATGTATGTATATATATATATATATATATATATATATATATATATATATATATATATATATATATATATAACTGTTGCTCTAATGACTAGCGCATGAGCCTTTTAAAACTCAAAGGTTTCATTTCATTTCATTGGGGATATCACAAACATGTTAGGGCATGAAAAGTGGAAGGGCATCACGAACGAATCTTGTGTATGCAACTTCTACTAGGAGAACTTATAAGAGTAAGATGGAAAAGAAAGACAGGTAACATACTGTATATAATAAAGTTCATATTATAGTAAGTTCAATAATGAAATACAAAATGTGAGTTTTGAATATATATCCTAGCATAATACATATTTATTTTTACATAATATCTTACAAGAAGTTAAATCCCAAAACTTTCCTTGCATACTCCACAGTGTAAAGACAAAAAAAGTGTGATTATAATGTGACAACTTTCTATATATAATTCCACATTATGTAATAATTTCGAACATCCAAATATGTGGATTCTGTCAAAGATCTTCCAATGAGAATGTTTTTTTTTTCTTTTTTTTCCGTTCTACACTCAATTCCATTATGATGATTTGGCGCTGCTCGCGTTAATTGTTCAGAGTGTTGGTTACATCATGTAATTTTTATGGATTTAAGCCACAATCTTACAAAAGTCCGCGATAATCACTGATACTTGTATATACAGTATATATATATATATATATATATATATATATATATATATAAAATGTATGTCATTATTGTAGCCCTAACTGTTGCTCTAATGACTAGCGCATGAGCCTTTTAAAACTCAAAGGTTTCATTTCATTTCATTGGGGATATCAAAAACGTGTTAGGGCATGAAAAGTGGAAGGGCATCACGAACGAATCTTGTGTATGCAACTTCTACTAGGAGAACTTATAAGAGTAAGATTCAAAAGAGAGACAGGTAACATACTGTATATAATAAAGTTCATATTATAGTAAGTTCAATAATGAAATACAAAATGTGAGTTTTGAATATATATCCTAGCATAATACATATTTATTTTTACATAATATCTTACAAGAAGTTAAATCCCAAAACTTTCCTTGCATACTCCACAGTGTAAAGACAAAAAAAGTGTGATTATAATGTGACAACTTTCTATATATAATTCCACATTATGTAATAATTTCGAACATCCAAATATGTGGATTCTGTCAAAGATCTTCCAATGAGAATGTTTTTTTTCTTTTTTTTCAGTTCTACACTCAATTACATTATGATGATTTGGCGCTGCTCGCGTTAATTGTTCAGAGTGTTGGTTACATCATGTAATTTTTATTGATTTAAGCCACAATCTTACAAAAGTCCGCGATAATCACTGATACTTGTATATACAGTATATATATATCTATATATATATATATATATATATATATATATATATATATATATATATATATATATATATAATATGTATGTTATTATTGTAGCCCTAACTGTTGCTCTAATGACTAGCGCATGAGCATTTTAAAACTCAAAGGTTTCATTTCATTTCATTGGGGATATCAAAAACGTGTTAGGGCATGAAAAGTGGAAGGGCATCACGAACGAATCTTGTGTAAGCAACTTCTACTAGGAGAACTTAAAAGAGTAAGATTCAAAAGAAAGACAGGTAACATACTGTATATAATAAAGTTCATATTATAGTAAGTTCAATAATGAAATACAAAATGTGAGTTTTGAATATATATCCTAGCATAATACATATTTATTTTTACATAATATCTTACAAGAAGTTAAATCCCAAAACTTTCCTTGCATACTCCACAGTGTAAAGACAAAAAAGTGTGATTATAATGTGACAACTTTCTATATATAATTCCACATTATGTAATAATTTCGAACATCCAAATATGTGGATTCTGTCAAAGATCTTCCAATGAGAATGTTTTTTTCTTTTTTTTCAGTTCTACACTCAATTCCATTATGATGATTTGGCGCTGCTTGCGTTAATTGTTCAGAGTGTTGGTTACATCATGTAATTTTTATTGATTTAAGCCACAATTTTACAAAAGACCGCGATAATCCCTGATACTTGTATATATATATATATATATATATATATATATATATATATATATATATATATATATATATATATATATATATATATGTGTGTGTTATTATTGTGGCCCTAACTGTTGCTCTAATGACTAGCGCATGAGCCTTTTAAAACTCAAAGGTTTCATTTCATTTCATTGGGGATATCACAAACGTGTTAGGGCATGAAAAGTGGAAGGGCATCACGAACGAATCTTGTGTATGCAACTTCTACTAGGAGAACTTATAAGAGTAAGATTCAAAAGAAAGACAGGTAACATACTGTATATAATAAAGTTCATATTATAGTAAGTTCAATAATGAAATACAAAATGTGAGTTTTGAATATATATCCTAGCATAATACATATTTATTTTTACATAATATCTTACAAGAAGTTAAATCCCAAAACTTTCCTTGCATACTCCACAGTGTAAAGACAAAAAAAGTGTGATTATAATGCGACAACTTTCTATATATAATTCCACATTATGTAATAATTTCGAACATCCAAATATGTGGATTCTGTCAAAGATCTTCCAATGAGAATGTTTTTTTTTCTTTTTTTTCAGTTCTACACTCAATTCCATGATGATGATTAGGCGCTGCTCACGTTAATTGTTCAGAGTGTTGGTTGCATCATGTAATTTTTATTGATTTAAGCCACAATCTTACAAAAGTCCGCGATAATCACTGATACTTGTATATACAGTATATATATATATATATATATATATATATATATATATATATATATATATATATATATATATATATATAATATGTATGTTATTATTGTAGCCCTAACTGTTGCTCTAATGACTAGCGCATGAGCCTTTTAAAACTCAAAGGTTTCATTTCATTTCATTGGGGATATCAAAAACGTGTTAGGGCATGAAAAGTGGAAGGGCATCACGAACGAATCTTGTGTAAGCAACTTCTACTAGGAGAACTTATAAGAGTAAGATTCAAAAGAAAGACAGGTAACATACTGTATATAATAAAGTTCATATTATAGTAAGTTCAATAATGAAATACAAAATGTGAGTTTTGAATATATATCCTAGCATAATACATATTTATTTTTACATAATATCTTACAAGAAGTTAAATCCCAAAACTTTCCTTGCATACTCCACAGTGTAAAGATAAAAAGTGTGATTATAATGTGACAACTTTCTATATATAATTCCACATTATGTAATAATTTCGAACATCCAAATATGTGGATTCTGTCAAAGATCTTCCAATGAGAATGTTTTTTTCTTTTTTTTCAGTTCTACACTCAATTCCATTATGATGATTTGGCGCTGCTTGCGTTAATTGTTCAGAGTGTTGGTTACATCATGTAATTTTTATTGATTTAAGCCACAATCTTACAAAAGTCCGCGATAATCACTGATACTTTTATATATAGTATATATATATATATATATATATATATATATATATATATATATATATATATGTTATTATTGTAGCCCTAACTGTTGCTCTAATGACTAGTGCATGAGCCTTTTAAAACTCAAAGGTTTCATTTCATTTCATTGGGGATATCACAAACGTGTTAGGGCATGAAAAGTGGAAGGGCATCACGAACGAATCTTGTGTATGCAACTTCTACTAGGAGAACTTATAAGAGTAAGATGGAAAAGAAAGACAGGTAACATACTGTATATAATAAAGTTCATATTATAGTAAGTTCAATAATGAAATACAAAATGTGAGTTTTGAATATATATCCTAGCATAATACATATTTATTTTTACATAATATCTTACAAGAAGTTAAATCCCAAAACTTTCCTTGCATACTCCACAGTGTAAAGACAAAAAAAGTGTGATTATAATGTGACAACTTTCTATATATAATTCCACATTATGTAATAATTTCGAACATCCAAATATGTGGATTCTGTCAAAGATCTTCCAATGAGAATGTTTTTCTTTTTTTTTTCAGTTCTACACTCAATTCCATTATGATGATTTGGCGCTGCTCGCGTTAATTGTCAGAGTGTTGGTTACATCATGTAATTTTTATTGATTTAAGCCACAATCTTACAAAAGTCCGCGATAATCACTGATACTTGTATATACAGTATATATATATATATATATATATATATATATATATATATATATATATATATATATATATAATATGTATGTTATTATTGTAGCCCTAACTGTTGCTCTAATGACTAGCGCATGAGCCTTTTAAAACTCAAAGGTTTCATTTCATTTCATTGGGGATATCACAAACGTGTTAGGGCATGAAAAGTGGAAGGGCATCACGAACGAATCTTGTGTATGCAACTTCTACTAGGAGAACTTATAAGAGTAAGATGGAAAAGAAAGACAGGTAACATACTGTATATAATAAAGTTCATATTATAGTAAGTTCAATAATGAAATAAAAAATGTGAGTTTTGAATATATATCCTAGCATAATACATATTTATTTTTACATAATATCTTACAAGAAGTTAAATCCCAAAACTTTCCTTGCATACTCCACAGTGTAAAGACAAAAAAGTGTGATTATAATGTGACAACTTTCTATATATAATTCCACATTATGTAATAATTTCGAACATCCAAATATGTGGATTCTGTCAAATATCTTCCAATGAGAATGTTTTTTTCCTTTTTTTTCAGTTCTACACTCAATTCCATTATGATGATTTGGCGCTGCTCGCGTTAATTGTTCAGAGTGTTGGTTACATCATGTAATTTTTATTGATTTAAGCCACAATCTTACGAAAGTCCGCGATAATCACTGATACTTGTATATACAGTATATATATATATATATATATATATATATATATATATATATATATAATATGTATGTTATTATTGTAGCCCTAACTGTTGCTCTAATGACTAGCGCATGAGCCTTTTAAAACTCAAAGGTTTCATTTCATTTCATTGGGGATATCACAAACGTGTTAGGGCATGAAAAGTGGAAGGGCATCACGAACGAATCTTGTGTATGCAACTTCTACTAGGAGAACTTATAAGAGTAAGATGGAAAAGAAAGACAGGTAACATACTGTATATAATAAAGTTCATATTATAGTAAGTTCAATAATGAAATACAAAATGTGAGTTTTGAATATATATCCTAGCATAATACATATTTATTTTTACATAATATCTTACAAGAAGTTAAATCCCAAAACTTTCCTTGCATACTCCACAGTGTAAAGACAAAAAAGTGTGATTATAATGTGACAACTTTCTATATATAATTCCACATTATGTAATAATTTCGAACATCCAAATATGTGGATTCTGTCAAAGATCTTCCAATGAGAATGTTTTTTTCTTTTTTTTTCAGTTCTACACTCAATTCCATTATGATGATTTGGCGCTGCTTGCGTTAATTGTTCAGAGTGTTGGTTACATCATGTAATTTTTATTGATTTAAGCCACAATTTTACAAAAGTCCGCGATAATCCCTGATACTTGTATATATATATATATATGTTATTATTGTAGCCCTAACTGTTGCTCTAATGACTAGCGCATGAGCCTTTTAAAACTCAAAGGTTTCATTTCATTTCATTGGGGATATCACAAACGTGTTAGGGCATGAAAAGTGGAAGGGCATCACGAACGAATCTTGTGTATGCAACTTCTACTAGGAGAACTTATAAGAGTAAGATGGAAAAGAAAGACAGGTAACATACTGTATATAATAAAGTTCATATTATAGTAAGTTCAATAATGAAATACAAAACGTGAGTTTTGAATATATATCCTAGCATAATACATATTTATTTTTACATAATATCTTACAAGAAGTTAAATCCCAAAACTTTCCTTGCATACTCCACAGTGTAAAGACAAAAAAGTGTGATTATAATGTGACAACTTTCTATATATAATTCCACATTATGTAATAATTTCGAACATCCAAATATGTGGATTCTGTCAAAGATCTTCCAATGAGAATGTTTTTTTCTTTTTTTTCAGTTCTACACTCAATTCCATGATGATGATTAGGCGCTGCTCACGTTAATTGTTCAGAGTGTTGGTTGCATCATGTAATTTTTATTGATTTAAGCCACAATCTTACAAAAGTCCGCGATAATCACTGATACTTGTATATACAGTATATATATATATATATATATATATATATATATATATATATATATATAATATGTATGTTATTATTGTAGCCCTAACTGTTGCTCTAATGACTAGCGCATGAGCCTTTTAAAACTCAAAGGTTTCATTTCATTTCATTGGGGATATCAAAAACGTGTTAGGGCATGAAAACTGGAAGGGCATCACGAACGAATCTTGTGTAAGCAACTTCTACTAGGAGAACTTATAAGAGTAAGATTCAAAAGAAAGACAGGTAACATACTGTATATAATAAAGTTCATATTATAGTAAGTTCAATAATGAAATACAAAATGTGAGTTTTGAATATATATCCTAGCATAATACATATTTATTTTTACATAATATCTTACAAGAAGTTAAATCCCAAAACTTTCCTTGCATACTCCACAGTGTAAAGACAAAAAAGTGTGATTATAATGTGACAACTTTCTATATATAATTCCACATTATGTAATAATTTCGAACATCCAAATATGTGGATTCTGTCAAAGATCTTCCAATGAGAATGTTTTTTTTCTTTTTTTTCAGTTCTACACTCAATTCCATTATGATGATTTGGCGCTGCTTGCGTTAATTGTTCAGAGTGTTGGTTACATCATGTAATTTTTATTGATTTAAGCCACAATCTTACAAAAGTCCGCGATAATCACTGATACTTTTATATATAGTATATATATATATATATATATATATATATATATATATATATATATATATATATATATATATATATGTTATTATTGTAGCCCTAACTGTTGCTCTAATGACTAGTGCATGAGCCTTTTAAAACTCATAGGTTTCATTTCATTTCATTGGGGATATCACAAACGTGTTAGGGCATGAAAAGTGGAAGGGCATCACGAACGAATCTTGTGTATGCAACTTCTACTAGGAGAACTTATAAGAGTAAGATGGAAAAGAAAGACAGGTAACATACTGTATATAATAAAGTTCATATTATAGTAAGTTCAATAATGAAATACAAAATGTGAGTTTTGAATATATATCCTAGCATAATACATATTTATTTTTACATAATATCTTACAAGAAGTTAAATCCCAAAACTTTCCTTGCATACTCCACAGTGTAAAGACAAAAAAAGTGTGATTATAATGTGACAACTTTCTATATATAATTCCACATTATGTAATAATTTCGAATATCCAAATATGTGGATTCTGTCAAAGATCTTCCAATGAGAATGTCTTTTTTTCTTTTTTTTCAGTTCTACACTCAATTCCATTATGATGATTTGGCGCTGCTCGCGTTAATTGTTCAGAGTGTTGGTTACATCATGTAATTTTTATTGATTTAAGCCACAATCTTACAAAAGTCCGCGATAATCACTGATACTTGTATATATAGTATATATATATATATATATATATATATATATATATATATATATATATATATATATATATATATATATATATATATATAATATGTATGTTATTATTGTAGCCCTAACTGTTGCTCTAATGACTAGCGCATGAGCCTTTTAAAACTCAAAGGTTTCATTTCATTTCATTGGGGATATCACAAACGTGTTAGGGCATGAAAAGTGGAAGGGCATCACGAACGAATCTTGTGTATGCAACTTCTACTAGGAGAACTTATAAGAGTAAGATGGAAAAGAAAGACAGGTAACATACTGTATATAATAAAGTTCATATTATAGTAAGTTCAATAATGAAATAAAAAATGTGAGTTTTGAATATATATCCTAGCATAATACATATTTATTTTTACATAATATCTTACAAGAAGTTAAAACCCAAAACTTTCCTTGCATACTCCACAGTGTAAAGACAAAAAAAGTGTGATTATAATGTGACAACTTTCTATATATAATTCCACATTATGTAATAATTTCGAACATCCAAATATGTGGATTCTGTCAAAGATCTTCCAATGAGAATGTCTTTTTTTCTTTTTTTTCAGTTCTACACTCAATTCCATTATGATGATTTGGCGCTGCTCGCGTTAATTGTTCAGAGTGTTGGTTACATCATGTAATTTTTATTGATTTAAGCCACAATCTTACAAAAGTCCGCGATAATCACTGATACTTGTATATACAGTATATATATATATATATATATATATATATATATATATATATATATATAATATGTATGTTATTATTGTAGCCCTAACTGTTGCTCTAATGACTAGCGCATGAGCCTTTTAAAACTCAAAGGTTTCATTTCATTTCATTGGGGATATCAAAAACGTGTTAGGGCATGAAAAGTGGAAGGGCATCACGAACGAATCTTGTGTATGCAACTTCTACTAGGAGAACTTATAAGAGTAAGATTCAAAAGAAAGACAGGTAACATACTGTATATAATAAAGTTCATATTATAGTAAGTTCAATAATGAAATACAAAATGTGAGTTTTGAATATATATCCTAGCATAATACATATTTATTTTTACATAATATCTTACAAGAAGTTAAATCCCAAAACTTTCCTTGCATACTCCACAGTGTAAAGACAAAAAAAGTGTGATTATAATGTGACAACTTTCTATATATAATTCCACATTATGTAATAATTTCGAATATCCAAATATGTGGATTCTGTCAAAGATCTTCCAATGAGAATGTCTTTTTTTCTTTTTTTTCAGTTCTACACTCAATTCCATTATGATGATTTGGCGCTGCTCGCGTTAATTGTTCAGAGTGTTGGTTACATCATGTAATTTTTATTGATTTAAGCCACAATCTTACAAAAGTCCGCGATAATCACTGATACTTGTATATACAGTATATATATATATATATATATATATATATATATATATATATATATATAATATGTATGTTATTATTGTAGCCCTAACTGTTGATCTAATGACTAGCGCATGAGCCTTTTAAAACTCAAAGGTTTCATTTCATTTCATTGGGGATATCACAAACGTGTTAGGGCATGAAAAGTGGAAGGGCATCACGAACGAATCTTGTGTATGCAACTTCTACTAGGAGAACTTATAGGAGTAAGATGGAAAAGAAAGACAGGTAACATACTGTATATAATAAAGTTCATATTATAGTAAGTTCAATAATGAAATACAAAATGTGAGTTTTGAATATATATCCTAGCATAATACATATTTATTTTTACATAATATCTTACAAGAAGTTAAATCCCAAAACTTTCCTTGCATACTCCACAGTGTAAAGACAAAAAAAGTGTGATTATAATGTGACAACTTTCTATATATAATTCCACATTATGTAATAATTTCGAACATCCAAATATGTGGATTCTGTCAAAGATCTTCCAATGAGAATGTTTTTTTTCTTTTTTTTCAGTTCTACACTCAATTCCATTATGATGATTTGGCGCTGCTCGCGTTAATTGTTCAGTGTTGGTTACATCATGTAATTTTTATTGATTTAAGCCACAATCTTACAAAAGTCCGCGATAATCACTGATACTTGTATATACAGTATATATATACATACATATATATATATATATATATATATATATATATATATATATATAATATGTATGTTATTATTGTAGCCCTAACTGTTGCTCTAATGACTAGCGCATGAGCCTTTTAAAACTCAAAGGTTTCATTTCATTTCATTGGCGATATCAAAAACGTCTTAGGGCATAAAAAGTGGAAGGGCATCACGAACGAATCTTGTGTATGCAACTTCTACTAGGAGAACTTATAAGAGTAAGATTCAAAAGAAAGGCAGGTAACATACTGTATATAATAAAGTTCATATTATAGTAAGTTCAATAATGAAATAAAAAATGTGAGTTTTGAATATATATCCTAGCATAATACATATTTATTTTTACATAATATCTTACAAGAAGTTAAATCCCAAAACTTTCCTTGCATACTCCACAGTGTAAAGACAAAAAAAGTGTGATTATAATGTGACAACTTTCTATATATAATTCCACATTATGTAATAATTTCGAACATCCAAATATGTGGATTCTGTCAAAGATCTTCCAATGAGAATGTTTTTTTCCTTTTTTTTCAGTTCTACACTCAATTCCATTATGATGATTTGGCGCTGCTCGCGTTAATTGTTCAGAGTGTTGGTTACATCATGTAATTTTTATTGATTTAAGCCACAATCTTACAAAAGTCCGCGATAATCACTGATACTTGTATATACAGTATATATATATATATATATATATATATATATATATATATATATATATATATATATATAATATGTATGTTATTATTGTAGCCCTAACTGTTGCTCTAATGACTAGCGCATGAGCCTTTTAAAACTCAAAGGTTTCATTTCATTTCATTGGGGATATCAAAAACGTGTTAGGGCATGAAAAGTGGAAGGGCATCACGAACGAATCTTGTGTAAGCAACTTCTACTAGGAGAACTTATAAGAGTAAGATTCAAAAGAAAGACAGGTAACATACTGTATATAATAAAGTTCATATTATAGTAAGTTCAATAATGAAATACAAAATGTGAGTTTTGAATATATATACTAGCATAATACATATTTATTTTTACATAATATCTTACAAGAAGTTAAATCCCAAAACTTTCCTTGCATACTCCACAGTGTAAAGACAAAAAAAGTGTGATTATAATGTGACAACTTTCTATATATAATTCCACATTATGTAATAATTTCGAACATCCAAATATGTGGATTCTGTCAAAGATCTTCCAATGAGAATGTTTTTTTTTCTTTTTTTTCAGTTCTACACTCAATTCCATTATGATGATTTGGCGCTGCTCGCGTTAATTGTTCAGAGTGTTGGTTACATCATGTAAGTTTTATTGATTTAAGCCACAATCTTACAAAAGTCCGCGATAGTCACTGATACTTGTATATACAGTATATATATATATATATATATATATATATATATATATATATATATATATATATAATATGTATGTTATTATTGTAGCCCTAACTGTTGCTCTAACGACTAGCGCATGAGCTTTTTAAAACTCAAAGGTTTCATTTCATTTCATTGGGGATATCAAAAACGTGTTAGGGCATGAAAAGTGGAAGCGCATCACGAACGAATCTTGTGTATGCAACTTCTACTAGGAGAACTTATAAGAGTAAGATTCAAAAGAAAGACAGGTAACATACTGTATATAATAAAGTTCATATTATAGTAAGTTCAATAATGAAATACAAAATGTGAGTTTTGAATATATAACCTAGCATAATACATATTTATTTTTACATAATATCTTACAAGAAGTTAAATCCCAAAACTTTCCTTGCATACTCCACAGTGTAAAGACAAAAAAAGTGTGATTATAATGTGACAACTTTCTATATATAATTCCACATTATGTAATAATTTCGAACATCCAAATATGTGGATTCTGTCAAAGATCTTCCAATGAGAATGTTTTTTTTTCTTTTTTTTCAGTTCTACACTCAATTCCATTATGATGATTTCGCGCTGCTCGCGTTAATTGTTCAGAGTGTTGGTTACATCATGTAATTTTTATTGATTTAAGCCGCAATCTTACAAAAGTCCGCGATAATCACTGATACTTGTATATACAGTATATATATATATATATATATATATATATATATATATATATATATACATATATATATAATATGTATGTTATTATTGTAGCCCTAACTGTTGCTCTAATGACTAGCGCATGAGCCTTTTAAAACTCAAAGGTTTCATTTCATTTCATTGGGGATATCAAAAACGTGTTAGGGCATGAAAAGTGGAAGGGCATCACGAACGAATCTTGTGTATGCAACTTCTACTAGGAGAACTTATAAGAGTAAGATGGAAAAGAAAGACAGGTAACATACTGTATATAATAAAGTTCATATTATAGTAAGTTCAATAATGAAATACAAAATGTGAGTTTTGAATATATATCCTAGCATAATACATATTTATTTTTACATAATATCTTACAAGAAGTTAAATCCCAAAACTTTCCTTGCATACTCCACAGTGTAAAGACAAAAAAAGTGTGATTATAATGTGACAACTTTCTATATATAATTCCACATTATGTAATAATTTCGAACATCCAAATATGTGGATTCTGTCAAAGATCTTCCAATGAGAATGTTTTTTTCTTTTTTTTTCAGTTCTACACTCAATTCCATTATGATGATTTGGCGCTGCTTGCGTTAATTGTTCAGAGTGTTGGTTACATCATGTAATTTTTATTGATTTAAGCCACAATCTTACAAAAGTCCGCGATAATCACTGATACTTTTATATATAGTATATATATATATATATATATATATATATATATATGTTATTATTGTAGCCCTAACTGTTGCTCTAATGACTAGTGCATGAGCCTTTTAAAACTCAAAGGTTTCATTTCATTTCATTGGGGATATCACAAACGTGTTAGGGCATGAAAAGTGGAAGGGCATCACGAACGAATCTTGTGTATGCAACTTCTACTAGGAGAACTTATAAGAGTAAGATGGAAAAGAAAGACAGGTAACATACTGTATATAATAAAGTTCATATTATAGTAAGTTCAATAATGAAATACAAAATGTGAGTTTTGAATATATATCCTAGCATAATACATATTTATTTTTACATAATATCTTACAAGAAGTTAAATCCCAAAACTTTCCTTGCATACTCCACAGTGTAAAGACAAAAAAAGTGTGATTATAATGTGACAACTTTCTATATATAATTCCACATAATGTAATAATTTCGAACATCCAAATATATGGATTCTGTCAAAGATCTTCCAATGAGAATGTTTTTCTTCTTTTTTTTCAGTTATACACTCAATTCCATTATGATGATTTGGCGCTGCTCGCGTTAATTGTCAGAGTGTTGGTTACATCATGTAATTTTTATTGATTTAAGCCACAATCTTACAAAAGTCCGCGATAATCACTGATACTTGTATATACAGTATATATATATATCTATATATATATATATATATATATATATATATATATATATATATATATATATATATGTATATATATATATAATATGTATGTTATTATTGTAGCCCTAACTGTTGCTCTAATGACTAGCGCATGAGCCTTTTAAAACTCAAAGGTTTCATTTCATTTCATTGGGGATATCACAAACATGTTAGGGCATGAAAAGTGGAAGGGCATCACGAACGAATCTTGTGTATGCAACTTCTACTAGGAGAACTTATAAGAGTAAGATGGAAAAGAAAGACAGGTAACATACTGTATATAATAAAGTTCATATTATAGTAAGTTCAATAATGAAATAAAAAATGTGAGTTTTGAATATATATCCTAGCATAATACATATTTATTTTTACATAATATCTTACAAGAAGTTAAATCCCAAAACTTTCCTTGCATACTCCACAGTGTAAAGACAAAAAAAGTGTGATTATAATGTGACAACTTTCTATATATAATTCCACATTATGTAATAATTTCGAACATCCAAATATGTGGATTCTGTCAAAGATCTTCCAATGAGAATGTTTTTTTCCTTTTTTTTTAGTTCTACACTCAATTCCATTATGATGATTTGGCGCTGCTCGCGTTAATTGTTCAGAGTGTTGGTTACACCATGTAATTTTTATTGATTTAAGCCACAATCTTACAAAAGTCCGCGATAATCACTGATACTTGTATATACAGTATATATATATATATATATATATATATATATATAATATGTATGTTATTATTGTAGCCCTAACTGTTGCTCTAATGACTAGCGCATGAGCCTTTTAAAACTCAAAGGTTTCATTTCATTTCATTGGGGATATCAAAAACGTGTTAGGGCATGAAAAGTGGAAGGGCATCACGAACGAATCTTGTGTAAGCAACTTCTACTAGGAGAACTTATAAGAGTAAGATTCAAAAGAAAGACAGGTAACATACTGTATATAATAAAGTTCATATTATAGTAAGTTCAATAATGAAATACAAAATGTGAGTTTTGAATATATATCCTAGCATAATACATATTTATTTTTACATAATATCTTACAAGAAGTTAAATCCCAAAACTTTCCTTGCATACTCCACAGTGTAAAGACAAAAAAAGTGTGATTATAATGTGACAACTTTCTATATATAATTCCACATTATGTAATAATTTCGAACATCCAAATATGTGGATTCTGTCAAAGATCTTCCAATGAGAATGTTTTTTTCCTTTTTTTTCAGTTCTACACTCAATTCCATTATGATGATTTGGCGCTGCTCGCGTTAATTGTTCAGAGTGTTGGTTACATCATGTAATTTTTATTGATTTAAGCCACAATCTTACAAAAGTCCGCGATAATCACTGATACTTGTATATACAGTATATATATATATATATATATATATATATATATATATATATATATATATATATATATATATATATATATATAACTGTTGCTCTAATGACTAGCGCATGAGCCTTTTAAAACTCAAAGGTTTCATTTCATTTCATTGGGGATATCACAAACGTGTTAGGGTATGAAAAGTTGAAGGGCATCACGAACGAATCTTGTGTATGCAACTTCTACTAGGAGAACTTATAAGAGTAAGATGGAAAAGAAAGACAGGTAACATACTGTATATAATAAAGTTCATATTATAGTAAGTTCAATAATGAAATACAAAATGTGAGTTTTGAATATATATACTAGCATAATACATATTTATTTTTACATAATATCTTACAAGAAGTTAAATCCCAAAACTTTCCTTGCATACTCCACAGTGTAAAGACAAAAAAAGTGTGATTATAATGTGACAACTTTCTATATATAATTCCACATTATGTAATAATTTCGAACATCCAAATATGTGGATTCTGTCAAAGATCTTCCAATGAGAATGTTTTTTTTCTTTTTTTTCAGTTCTACACTCAATTCCATTATGATGATTTGGCGCTGCTCGCGTTAATTGTTCAGAGTGTTGGTTACATCATGTAAGTTTTATTGATTTAAGCCACAATCTTACAAAAGTCCGCGATAATCACTGATACTTGTATATACAGTATATATATATATATATATATATATATATATATATATATATATATATATATAATATGTATGTTATTATTGTAGCCCTAACTGTTGCTCTAATGACTAGCGCATGAGCCTTTTAAAACTCAAAGGTTTCATTTCATTTCATTGGGGATATCAAAAACGTGTTAGGGCATGAAAAGTGGAAGGGCATCACGAACGAATCTTGTGTATGCAACTTCTACTAGGAGAACTTATAAGAGTAAGATTCAAAAGAAAGACAGGTAACATACTGTATATAATAAAGTTCATATTATAGTAAGTTCAATAATGAAATACAAAATGTGAGTTTTGAATATATATCCTAGCATAATACATATTTATTTTTACATAATATCTTACAAGAAGTTAAATCCCAAAACTTTCCTTGCATACTCCACAGTGTAAAGACAAAAAAAGTGTGATTATAATGTGACAACTTTCTATATATAATTCCACAAAATGTAATAATTTCGAATATCCAAATATGTGGATTCTGTCAAAGATCTTCCAATGAGAATGTTTTATTTTCTTTTTTTTCAGTTCTACACTCAATTCCATTATGATGATTTGGCGCTGCTCGCGTTAATTGTTCAGAGTGTTGGTTACATCATGTAATTTTTATTGATTTAAGCCACAATCTTACAAAAGTCCGCGATAATCACTGATACTTGTATATACAGTATATATATATATATATATATATATATATATATATATATATATATATATATAATATGTAC
Organism: Thermobia domestica; assembly: GCF_964235325.1. Taxonomy (NCBI): domain Eukaryota; kingdom Metazoa; phylum Arthropoda; class Insecta; order Zygentoma; family Lepismatidae; genus Thermobia; species Thermobia domestica. The sequence goes on from NW_027656874.1 coordinate 28,227, forward strand.
GTTATTATTGTAGCCCTAACTGTTGCTCTAATGACTAGCGCATGAGCCTTTTAAAACTCAAAGGTTTCATTTCATTTCATTGGGGATATCACAAACGTGTTAGGGCATGAAAAGTGGAAGGGCATCACGAACGAATCTTGTGTATGCAACTTCTACTAGGAGAACTTATAAGAGTAAGATGGAAAAGAAAGACAGGTAACATACTGTATATAATAAAGTTCATATTATAGTAAGTTCAATAATGAAATACAAAATGTGAGTTTTGAATATATATCCTAGCATAATACATATTTATTTTTACATAATATCTTACAAGAAGTTAAATCCCAAAACTTTCCTTGCATACTCCACAGTGTAAAGACAAAAAAAGTGTGATTATAATGTGACAACTTTCTATATATAATTCCACATTATGTAATAATTTCGAACATCCAAATATGTTGATTCTGTCAAAGATCTTCCAATGAGAATGTTTTTTTTTCTTTTTTTTCAGTTCTACACTCAATTCCATTATGATGATTTGGCGCTGCTCGCGTTAATTGTTCAGAGTGTTGGTTACATCATGTAATTTTTATTGATTTAAGCCACAATCTTACAAAAGTCCGCGATAATCACTGATACTTGTATATACAGTATATATATATATATATATATATATATATATATATATATATATATATATATATATATATATATATATATATATATATATATATATATGTTATTATTGTAGCCCTAACTGTTGCTCTAATGACTAGCGCATGAGCCTTTTAAAACTCAAAGGTTTCATTTCATTTCATTGGGGATATCACAAACGTGTTAGGGCATGTAAAGTGGAAGGGCATCACGAACGAATCTTGTGTATGCAACTTCTACTAGGAGAACTTATAAGAGTAAGATGGAAAAGAAAGACAGGTAACATACTGTATATAATAAAGTTCATATTATAGTAAGTTCAATAATGAAATACAAAATGTGAGTTTTGAATATATATCCTAGCATAATACATATTTATTTTTACATAATATCTTACAAGAAGTTAAATCCCAAAACTTTCCTTGCATACTCCACAGTGTAAAGACAAAAAAGTGTGATTATAATGTGACAACTTTCTATATATAATTCCACATTATGTAATAATTTCGAACATCCAAATATGTGGATTCTGTCAAAGATCTTCCAATGAGAATGTTTTTTTTTCTTTTTTTCAGTTCTACACTCAATTCCATTATGATGATTTGGCGCTGCTCGCGTTAATTGTTCAGAGTGTTGGTTACATCATGTAATTTTTGTTGATTTAAGCCACAATCTTACAAAAGTCCGCGATAATCACTGATACTTGTATATACAGTATATATATATATATAATATGTATGTTACTATTGTAGCCCTAACTGTTGCTCTAATGACTAGCGCATGAGCCTTTTAAAACTCAAAGGTTTCATTTCATTTCATTGGGGATATCACAAACGTGTTAGGGCATGAAAAGTGGAAGGGCATCACGAACGAATCTTGTGTATGCAACTTCTACTAGGAGAACTTATAAGAGTAAGATTCAAAAGAAAGACAGGTAACATACTGTATATAATAAAGTTCATATTATAGTAAGTTCAACAATGAAATACAAAATGTGAGTTTTGAATATATATCCTAGCATAATACATATTTATTTTTACATAATATCTTACAAGAAGTTAAATCCCAAAACTTTCCTTGCATACTCCACAGTGTAAAGACAAAAAAAGTGTGATTATAATGTGACAACTTTCTATATATAATTCCACATTATGTAATAATTTCGAACATCCAAATATGTGGATTCTGTCAAAGATCTTCCAATGAGAATCTTTTTTTTTCTTTTTTTTCAGTTCTACACTCAATTCCATTATGATGATTTGGCGCTGCTCGCGTTAATTGTTCAGAGTGTTGGTTACATCATGTAATTTTTATTGATTTAAGCCACAATCTTACAAAAGTCCGCGATAATCACTGATACTTGTATATACAGTATATATATATATATATATATATATATATATATATATATATATATATATAAAATGTATGTTATTATTGTAGCCCTAACTGTTGCTCTAATGACTAGCGCATGAGCCTTTTAAAACTCAAAGGTTTCATTTCATTCTATTGAGGATATCACAAACGTGTTAGGGCATGAAAAGTGGAAGGGCATCACGAACGAATCTCTTGTATGCAACTTCTATTAGGAGAACTTATAAGAGTAAGATGGAAAAGAAAGACAGGTAACATACTGTATATAATAAAGTTCATAATTTAGTAAGTTCAATAATGAAATACAAAATGTGAATTTTGAATATATATCCTAGCATAATACATATTTATTTTTACATAATATCTTACAAGAAGTTAAATCCCAAAACTTTCCTTGCATACTCCACAGTGTAAAGACAAAAAAAGTGTGATTATAATGTGACAACTTTCTATATATAATTCCACATTATGTAATAATTTCGAACATCCAAATATGTGGATTCTGTCAAAGATCTTCCAATGAGAATGTTTTTTTTTCTTTTTTTTCAGTTCTACACTCAATTCCATTATGATGATTTGGCGCTGCTCGCGTTAATTGTTCAGAGTGTTGGTTACATCATGTAATTTTTATTGATTTAAGCCACAATCTTACAAAAGTCCGCGATAATCACTGATACTTGTATATACAGTATATATATATATAACTGTTGCTCTAATGACTAGCGCATGAGCAATTTAAAACTCAAAGGTTTCATTTCATTTCATTGGGGATATCACAAACGTGTTAGGGCATGAAAAGTGGAAGGGCATCACGAACGAATCTTGTGTATGCAACTTCTACTAGGAGAACTTATAAGAGTAAGATGGAAAAGAAAGACAGGTAACATACTGTATATAATAAAGTTCATATTATAGTAAGTTCAATAATGAAATACAAAATGTGAGTTTTGAATATATATCCTAGCATAATACATATTTATTTTTACATAATATCTTACAAGAAGTTAAATCCCAAAACTTTCCTTGCATACTCCACAGTGTAAAGACAAAAAAAGTGTGATTATAATGTGACAACTTTCTATATATAATTCCACATTATGTAATAATTTCGAACATCCAAATATGTGGATTCTGTCAAAGATCTTCCAATGAGAATGTTTTTTTTTCTTTTTTTTCAGTTCTACACTCAATTCCATTATGATGATTTGGCGCTGCTCGCGTTAATTGTTCAGAGTGTTGGTTACATCATGTAATTTTTATTGATTTAAGCCACAATCTTACAAAAGTCCGCGATAATCACTGATACTTGTATATACAGTATATATATATATAACTGTTGCTCTAATGACTAGCGCATGAGCAATTTAAAACTCAAAGGTTTCATTTCATTTCATTGGGGATATCACAAACGTGTTAGGGCATGAAAAGTGGAAGGGCATCACGAACGAATCTTGTGTATGCAACTTCTACTAGGAGAACTTATAAGAGTAAGATGGAAAAGAAAGACAGGTAACATACTGTATATAATAAAGTTCATATTATAGTAAGTTCAATAATGAAATACAAAATGTGAGTTTTGAATATATATCCTAGCATAATACATATTTATTTTTACATAATATCTTACAAGAAGTTAAATCCCAAAACTTTCCTTGCATACTCCACAGTGTAAAGACAAAAAAAGTGTGATTATAATGTGACAACTTTCTATATATAATTCCACATTATGTAATAATTTCGAACATTCAAATATGTGGATTCTGTCAAAGATCTTCCAATGAGAATGTTTTTTTTTTCTTTTTTTTCAGTTCTAAACTCAATTCCATTATGATGATTTGGCGCTGCTCGCGTTAATTGTTCAGAGTGTTGGTTACATCATGTAATTTTTATTGATTTAAGCCACAATCTTACAAAAGTCCGCGATAATCACTGATACTTGTATATACAGTATATATATATATATATAACTGTTGCTCTAATGACTAGCGCATGAGCCTTTTAAAACTCAAAGGTTTCATTTCATTTCATCGGGGATATCACAAACGTGTTAGGGCATGAAAAGTGGAAGGGCATCACGAACGAATCTTGTGTATGCAACTTCTACTAGGAGAACTTATAAGAGTAAGATTCAAAAGAAAGACAGGTAACATACTGTATATAATAAAGTTCATATTATAGTAAGTTCAATAATGAAATACAAAATGTGAGTTTTGAATATATATCCTAGCATAATACATATTTATTTTTACATAATATCTTACAAGAAGTTAAATCCCAAAACTTTCCTTGCATACTCCACAGTGTAAAGACAAAAAAAGTGATTATAATGTGACAACTTTCTATATATAATTCCACATTATGTAATAATTTCGAATATCCAAATATGTGGATTCTGTCAAAGATCTTCCAATGAGAATGTTTTATTTTCTTTTTTTTTCAGTTCTACACTCAATTCCATTATGATGATTTGGCGCTGCTCGCGTTAATTGTTCAGAGTGTTGGTTACATCATGTAATTTTTATTGATTTAAGCCACAATCTTACAAAAGTCCGCGATAATCACTGATACTTGTATATACAGTATATATATATATATATATATATATATATATATATATATATATATATATATAATATGTATGTTATTATTGTAGCCCTAACTGTTGCTCTAATGACTAGCGCATGAGCCTTTTAAAACTCAAAGGTTTCATTTCATTTCATTGGGGATATCACAAACGTGTTAGGGCATGAAAAGTGGAAGGGCATCACGAACGAATCTTGTGTATGCAACTTCTACTAGGAGAACTTATAAGAGTAAGATGGAAAAGAAAGACAGGTAACATACTGTATATAATAAAGTTCATATTATAGTAAGTTCAATAATGAAATACAAAATGTGAGTTTTGAATATATATCCTAGCATAATACATATTTATTTTTACATAATATCTTACAAGAAGTTAAATCCCAAAACTTTCCTTGCATACTCCACAGTGTAAAGACAAAAAAAGTGTGATTATAATGTGACAACTTTCTATATATAATTCCACATTATGTAATAATTTCGAACATCCAAATATGTGGATTCTGTCAAAGATCTTCCAATGAGAATGTTTTTTTTCTTTTTTTTCAGTTCTACACTCAATTCCATTATGATGATTTGGCGCTGCTCGCGTTAATTGTTCAGAGTGTTGGTTACATCATGTAATTTTTATTGATTTAAGCCACAATCTTACAAAAGTCCGCGATAATCACTGATACTTGTATATACAGTATATATATATATATATATATATATATATATATATATATATATATATATATATATATATATATAATATGTATGTTATTATTGTAGCCCTAACTGTTGCTCTAATGACTAGCGCATGAGCCTTTTAAAACTCAAAGGTTTCATTTCATTCTATTGAGGATATCACAAACGTGTTAGGGCATGAAAAGTGGAAGGGCATCACGAACGAATCTCTTGTATGCAACTTCTATTAGGAGAACTTATAAGAGTAAGATGGAAAAGAAAGACAGGTAACATACTGTATATAATAAAGTTCATAATTTAGTAAGTTCAATAATGAAATACAAAATGTGAGTTTTGAATATATATCCTAGCATAATACATATTTATTTTTACATAATATCTTACAAGAAGTTAAATCCCAAAACTTTCCTTGCATACTCCACAGTGTAAAGACAAAAAAAGTGTGATTATAATGTGACAACTTTCTATATATAATTCCACATTATGTAATAATTTCGAACATCCAAATATGTGGATTCTGTCAAAGATCTTCCAATGAGAATGTTTTTTTTTCTTTTTTTTCAGTTCTACACTCAATTCCATTATGATGATTTGGCGCTGCTCGCGTTAATTGTTCAGAGTGTTGGTTACATCATGTAATTTTTATTGATTTAAGCCACAATCTTACAAAAGTCCGCGATAATCACTGATACTTGTATATACAGTATATATATATATATATATATATATATATATATATATATATATATAACTGTTGCTCTAATGACTAGCGCATGAGCAATTTAAAACTCAAAGGTTTCATTTCATTTCATTGGGGATATCACAAACGTGTTAGGGCATGAAAAGTGGAAGGGCATCACGAACGAATCTTGTGTATGCAACTTCTACTAGGAGAACTTATAAGAGTAAGATGGAAAAGAAAGACAGGTAACATACTGTATATAATAAAGTTCATATTATAGTAAGTTCAATAATGAAATACAAAATGTGAGTTTTGAATATATATCCTAGCATAATACATATTTATTTTTACATAATATCTTACAAGAAGTTAAATCCCAAAACTTTCCTTGCATACTCCACAGTGTAAAGACAAAAAAAGTGTGATTATAATGTGACAACTTTCTATATATAATTCCACATTATGTAATAATTTCGAACATCCAAATATGTGGATTCTGTCAAAGATCTTCCAATGAGAATGTTTTTTTTTCTTTTTTTTCAGTTCTACACTCAATTCCATTATGATGATTTGGCGCTGCTCGCGTTAATTGTTCAGAGTGTTGGTTACATCATGTAATTTTTATTGATTTAAGCCACAATCTTACAAAAGTCCGCGATAATCACTGATACTTGTATATACAGTATATATATATATATATATATATATATATATATATATATATATATATATATATATATATAATATGTATGTTATTATTGTAGCCCTAACTGTTGCTCTAATGACTAGCGCATGAGCCTTTTAAAACTCAAAGGTTTCATTTCATTCTATTGAGGATATCACAAACGTGTTAGGGCATGAAAAGTGGAAGGGCATCACGAACGAATCTCTTGTATGCAACTTCTATTAGGAGAACTTATAAGAGTAAGATGGAAAAGAAAGACAGGTAACATACTGTATATAATAAAGTTCATAATTTAGTAAGTTCAATAATGAAATACAAAATGTGAGTTTTGAATATATATCCTAGCATAATACATATTTATTTTTACATAATATCTTACAAGAAATTAAATCCCAAAACTTTCCTTGCATACTCCACAGTGTAAAGACAAAAAAAGTGTGATTATAATGTGACAACTTTCTATATATAATTCCACATTATGTAATAATTTCGAACATCCAAATATGTGGATTCTGTCAAAGATCTTCCAATGAGAATGTTTTTTTTTCTTTTTTTTCAGTTCTACACTCAATTCCATTATGATGATTTGGCGCTGCTCGCGTTAATTGTTCAGAGTGTTGGTTACATCATGTAATTTTTATTGATTTAAGCCACAATCTTACAAAAGTCCGCGATAATCACTGATACTTGTATATACAGTATATATATATATATATATATATATATATATATATATATATATATATATATATAACTGTTGCTCTAATGACTAGCGCATGAGCAATTTAAAACTCAAAGGTTTCATTTCATTTCATTGGGGATATCACAAACGTGTTAGGGCATGAAAAGTGGAAGGGCATCACGAACGAATCTTGTGTATGCAACTTCTACTAGGAGAACTTATAAGAGTAAGATGGAAAAGAAAGACAGGTAACATACTGTATATAATAAAGTTCATATTATAGTAAGTTCAATAATGAAATACAAAATGTGAGTTTTGAATATATATCCTAGCATAATACATATTTATTTTTACATAATATCTTACAAGAAGTTAAATCCCAAAACTTTCCTTGCATACTCCACAGTGTAAAGACAAAAAAAGTGTGATTATAATGTGACAACTTTCTATATATAATTCCACATTATGTAATAATTTCGAACATTCAAATATGTGGATTCTGTCAAAGATCTTCCAATGAGAATGTTTTTTTTCTTTTTTTTCAGTTCTAAACTCAATTCCATTATGATGATTTGGCGCTGCTCGCGTTAATTGTTCAGAGTGTTGGTTACATCATGTAATTTTTATTGATTTAAGCCACAATCTTACAAAAGTCCGCGATAATCACTGATACTTGTATATACAGTATATATATATATATATAACTGTTGCTCTAATGACTAGCGCATGAGCCTTTTAAAACTCAAAGGTTTCATTTCATTTCATTGGGGATATCACAAACGTGTTAGGGCATGAAAAGTGGAAGGGCATCACGAACGAATCTTGTGTATGCAACTGCTACTAGGAGAACTTATAAGAGTAAGATGGAAAAGAAAGACAGGCAACATACTGTATATAATAAAGTTCATATTATAATAAGTTCAATAATGAAATACAAAATGTGAGTTTTGAATATATATCCTAGCATAATACATATTTATTTTTACATAATATCTTACAAAAATTAAATCCCAAAACTTTCTTTGCATACTCTACAGTGTAAAGACAAAAAAAGTGTGATTATAATGTGACAACTTTCTATATATAATTCAACATTATGTAATAATTTCGAACATCCAAATATGTGGATTCTGTCAAAGATCTTCCAATGAGAACGTTTTTTTTCTTTTTTTTCAGTTCTACACTCAATTCCATTATGATGATTTGGCGCTGCTCGCGTTAATTGTTCAGAGTGTTGGTTACATCATGTAAGTTTTATTGATTTAAGCCACAATCTTACAAAAGTCCGCGATAATCACTGATACTTGTATATACAGTATATATATATATATATATATATATATATATATATATATATATATATATATAATATGTATGTTATTATTGTAGCCCTAACTGTTGCTCTAATGACTAGCGCATGAGCCTTTTAAAACTCAAAGGTTTCATTTCATTCTATTGAGGATATCACAAACGTGTTAGGGCATGAAAAGTGGAAGGGCATCACGAACGAATCTCTTGTATGCAACTTCTATTAGGAGAACTTATAAGAGTAAGATGGAAAAGAAAGACAGGTAACATACTGTATATAATAAAGTTCATATTATAGTAAGTTCAATAATGAAATACAAAATGTGAGTTTTGAATATATATCCTAGCATAATACATATTTATTTTTACATAATATCTTACAAGAAGTTAAATCCCAAAACTTTCCTTGCATACTCCACAGTGTAAAGACAAAAAAAGTGTGATTATAATGTGACAACTTTCTATATATAAATCCACATTATGTAATAATTTCGAACATCCAAATATGTGGATTCTGTCAAAGATCTTCCAATGAGAATGTTTTTTTTCTTTTTTTTCAGTTCTACACTCAATTCCATTATGATGATTTGGCGCTGCTCGCGTTAATTGTTCAGAGTGTTGGTTACATCATGTAAGTTTTATTGATTTAAGCCACAATCTTACAAAAGTCCGCGATAATCACTGATACTTGTATATACAGTATATATATATATATATATATATATATATATATATATATATATATATATATATATATATAATATGTATGTTATTATTGTAGCCCTAACTGTTGCTCTAATGACTAGCGCATGAGCCTTTTAAAACTCAAAGGTTTCATTTCATTTCATTGGGGATATCAAAAACGTTTTAGGGCATGAAAAGTGGAAGGGCATCACGAACGAATCTTGTGTATGCAACTTCTACTAGGAGAACTTATAAGAGTAAGATTCAAAAGAAAGACAGGTAACATACTGTATATAATAAAGTTCATATTATAGTAAGTTCAATAATGAAATACAAAATGTGACTTTTGAATATATATCCTAGCATAATACATATTTATTTTTACATAATATCTTAAGAGAAGTTAAATCCCAAAACTTTCCTTGCATACTCCACAGTGTAAAGACAAAAAAAGTGTGATTATAATGTGACAACTTTCTATATATAATTCCACATTATGTAATAATTTCGAACATCCAAATATGTGGATTCTGTCAAAGATCTTCCAATGAGAATGTTTTTTTTTCTTTTTTTTCAGTTCTACACTCAATTCCATTATGATGATTTGGCACTGCTCGCGTTAATTGTTCAGAGTGTTGGTTACATCATGTAATTTTTATTGATTTAAGCCACAATCTTACAAAAGTCCGCGATAATCACTGATACTTGTATATACAGTATATATATATATATATATATATATATATATATATATATATATATATAATATGTATGTTATTATTGTAGCCCTAACTGTTGCTCTAATGACTAGCGCACGAGCCTTTTAAAAGTCAAAGGTTTCATTTCATTTCATTGTGGATATCACAAACGTGTTAGGGCATGAAAAGTGGAAGGGCATCACGAACGAATCTTGTGTATGCAACTTCTACTAGGAGAACTTATAAGAGTAAGATTCAAAAGAAAGACAGGTAACATACTGTATATAATAAAGTTCATATTATAGTAAGTTCAATAATGAAATACAAAATGTGAGTTTTGAATATATATCCTAGCATAATACATATTTATTTTTACATAATATCTTACAAGAAGTTAAATCCCAAAACTTTCCTTGCATACTCCACAGTGTAAAGACAAAAAAAGTGTGATTATAATGTGACAACTTTCTATATATAATTCCACATTATGTAATAATTTCGAACATCCAAATATGTGGATTCTGTCAAAGATCTTCCAATGAGAATGTTTTTTTTTTCTTTTTTTTCAGTTCTACACTCAATTCCATTATGATGATTTGGCGCTGCTCGCGTTAATTGTTCAGAGTGTTGGTTACATCATGTAATTTTTATTGATTTAAGCCACAATCTTACAAAAGTCCGCGATAATCACTGATACTTGTATATACAGTATATATATATATATATATATATATATATATATATATATATATATATATATATATATATATATAACTGTTGCTCTAATGACTAGCGCATGAGCAATTTAAAACTCAAAGGTTTCATTTCATTTCATTGGGGATATCACAAACGTGTTAGGGCATGAAAAGTGGAAGGGCATCACGAACGAATCTTGTGTATGCAACTTCTACTAGGAGAACTTATAAGAGTAAGATTCAAAAGAAAGACAGGTAACATACTGTATATAATAAAGTTCATAATATAGTAAGTTCAATAATGAAATACAAAATGTGAGTTTTGAATATATATCCTAGCATAATACATATTTATTTTTACATAATATCTTACAAGAAGTTAAATCCCAAAACTTTCCTTGCATACTCCACAGTGTAAAGACAAAAAAAGTGTGATTATAATGTGACAACTTTCTATATATAATTCCACATTATGTAATAATTTCGAACATCCAAATATGTGGATTCTGTCAAAGATCTTCCAATGAGAATGTTTTTTTTCTTTTTTTTCAGTTCTAAACTCAATTCCATTATGATGATTTGGCGCTGCTCGCGTTAATTGTTCAGAGTGTTGGTTACATCATGTAAGTTTTATTGATTTAAGCCACAATCTTACAAAAGTCCGCGATAATCACTGATTCTTGTATATACAGTATATATATATATATATATATATATATATATATATATATATATATATATATATATATATATATAATATGTATGTTATTATTGTAGCCCTAACTGTTGCTCTAATGACTAGCGCATGAGCCTTTTAAAACTCAAAGGTTTCATTTCATTTCATTGGGGATATCACAAACGTGTTAGGGCATGAAAAGTTGAAGGGCATCACGAATGAATCTTGTGTATGCAACTTCTACTAGGAGAACTTATAAGAGTAAGATGGAAAAGAAAGACAGGTAACATACTGTATATAATAAAGTTCATATTATAGTAAGTTCAATAATGAAATACAAAATGTGAGTTTTGAATATATATCCTAGCATAATACATATTTATTTTTCCATAATATCTTACAAGAAGTTAAATCCCAAAACTTTCCTTGCATACTCCACAGTGTAAAGACAAAAAAAGTGTGATTATAATGTGACAACTTTCTATATATAATTCCACATTATGTAATAATTTCGAACATCCAAATATGTGGATTCTGTCAAAGATCTTCCAATGAGAATGTTTTTTTTCTTTTTTTTCAGTTCTACACTCAATTCCATTATGATGATTTGGCGCTGCTCGCGTTAATTGTTCAGAGTGTTGGTTACATCATGTAATTTTTATTGATTTAAGCCACAATCTTACAAAAGTCCGCGATAATCACTGATACTTGTATATACAGTATATATATATATATATATATATATATATATATATATATATATATATAATATGTATGTTATTATTGTAGCCCTAACTGTTGCTCTAATGACTAGCGCATGAGCCTTTTAAAACTCAAAGGTTTCATTTCATTTCATTGGGGATATCAAAAACGTTTTAGGGCATGAAAAGTGGAAGGGCATCACGAACGAATCTTGTGTATGCAACTTCTACTAGGAGAACTTATAAGAGTAAGATTCAAAAGAAAGACAGGTAACATACTGTATATAATAAAGTTCATATTATAGTAAGTTCAATAATGAAATACAAAATGTGAGTTTTGAATATATATCCTAGCATAATACATATTTATTTTTACATAATATCTTACAAGAAGTTAAATCCCAAAACTTTCCTTGCATACTCCACAGTGTAAAGACAAAAAAAGTGTGATTATAATGTGACAACTTTCTATATATAATTCCACATTATGTAATAATTTCGAACATCCAAATATGTGGATTCTGTCAAAGATCTTCCAATGAGAATGTTTTTTTTCTTTTTTTTCAGTTCTACACTCAATTCCATTATGATGATTTGGCACTGCTCGCGTTAATTGTTCAGAGTGTTGGTTACATCATGTAATTTTTATTGATTTAAGCCACAATCTTACAAAAGTCCGCGATAATCACTGATACTTGTATATACAGTATATATATATATATAATATGTATGTTATTATTGTAGCCCTAACTGTTGCTCTAATGACTAGCGCATGAGCCTTTTAAAACTCAAGGGTTTCATTTCATTTCATTGGGGATATCACAAACGTGTTAGGGCATGAAAAGTGGAAGGGCATCACGAACGAATCTTGTGTATGCAACTTCTACTAGGAGAACTTATAAGAGTAAGATGGAAAAGAAAGACAGGTAACATACTGTATATAATAAAGTTCATATTATAGTAAGTTCAATAATGAAATACAAAATGTGAGTTTTGAATATATATCCTAGCATAATACATATTTATTTTTACATAATATCTTACAAGAAGTTAAATCCCAAAACTTTCCTTGCATACTCCACAGTGTAAAGACAAAAAAAGTGTGATTATAATGTGACAACTTTCTATATATAATTCCACATTATGTAATAATTTCGAACATCCAAATATGTGGATTCTGTCAAAGATCTTCCAATGAGAATGTTTTTTTTTCTTTTTTTTCAGTTCTACACTCAATTCCATTATGATGATTTGGCGCTGCTCGCGTTAATTGTTCAGAGTGTTGGTTACATCATGTAATTTTTATTGATTTAAGCCACAATCTTACAAAAGTCCGCGATAATCACTGATACTTGTATATACAGTATATATATATATATATATATATATATATATATATATATATATATAAAATATGTATGTTATTATTGTAGCCCTAACTGTTGCTCTAATGACTAGCGCATGAGCCTTTTAAAACTCAAAGGTTTCATTTCATTTCATTGGGGATATCACAAACGTGTTAGGGCATGAAAAGTGGAAGGGCATCACGAACGAATCTTGTGTATGCAACTTCTACTAGGAGAACTTATAAGAGTAAAATGGAAAAGAAAGACAGGTAACATACTGTATATAATAAAGTTCATAATATAGTAAGTTCAATAATGAAATACAAAATGTGAGTTTTGAATATATATCCTAGCATAATACATATTTATTTTTACATAATATCTTACAAGAAGTTAAATCCCAAAACTTTCCTTGCATACTCCACAGTGTAAAGACAAAAAAAGTGTGATTATAATGTGACAACTTTCTATATATAATTCCACATTATGTAATAATTTCGAACATCCAAATATGTGGATTCTGTCAAAGATCTTCCAATGAGAATGTTTTTTTTTCTTTTTTTTCAGTTCTACACTCAATTCCATTATGATGATTTGGCGCTGCTCGCGTTAATTGTTCAGAGTGTTGGTTACATCATGTAATTTTTAATGATTTAAGCCACAATCTTACAAAAGTCCTCGATAATCACGGATACTTGTATATACAGTATATATATATATATATATATATATATATATATATATATATATATATATATATAACTGTTGCTCTAATGACTAGCGCATGAGCCTTTTAAAACTCAAAGGTTTCATTTCATTTCATTGGGGATATCACAAACGTGTTAGGGCATGAAAAGTGGAAGGGCATCACGAACGAATCTTGTGTATGCAACTTCTACTAGGAGAACTTATAAGAGTAAGATGGAAAAGAGAGACAGGTAACATACTGTTTATAATAAAGTTCATATTATAGTAAGTTCAATAATGAAATACAAAATGTGAGTTTTGAATATATATCCTAGCATAATACATATTTATTTTTACATAATATCTTACAAGAAGTTAAATCCCAAAACTTTCCATGCATACTCCACAGTGTAAAGACAAAAAAGTGTGATTATAATGTGACAACTTTCTATATATAATTCCACATTATGTAATAATTTTGAACATTCAAATATGTGGATTCTGTCAAAGATCTTCCAATGAGAATGTTTTTTTTCTTTTTTTTTCAGTTCTACACTCAATTCCATTATGATGATTTGGCGCTGCTCGCGTTAATTGTTCAGAGTGTTGGTTACATCATGTAATTTTTATTGATTTAAGCCACAATCTTACAAAAGTCCGCGATAATCACTGATACTTGTATATACAGTATATATATATATATATATATATATATATATATATATATATATATATATATATATATATATATAATATGTATGTTATTATTGTAGCCCTAACTGTTGCTCTAATGACTAGCGCATAAGCCTTTTCTGTATGAGAGCTCGAGTTCGAGTTCCACTTTAAACTGTAGATCTACCATCTACGTCTCATATAATCTCCGTTCTCAAGAAGAAAGCTAAAATTCACGTTTTGTTTGATTTGGTTTCGTCTCTCTCCCAATTACATAGGGCTGATTTCAGAACAGATTTGTAGTACTTTCTTCAATTGCCATCAAGCGACATAAAAATTAGTAGAGTATTTCTTCTGAATCGTGACCAGAAACTACTTTACGAGACAAGAGGAGACGGGAAAAACTTTTTAGATTATCGAGACGAAAGAAATAATCGTCTTCGAAAGCCGAGACGAGACGAGAATTCTATAAAAATTGACGAGACGATAAAATCTTATTTCTCGTCTTTCTCGTGAGGAACATACTATATTTGGGATTGAATTATGGTCCTCACATCAAATATAAAGGCTGTACTACTGAGCCATCAATTTTCTCCCTTCTTAGTGACACGGAAGACTTGATTTGATTACCGGTACGTTTGTGTAGTGTTCCGCACAAGACGAGACGAGAAATAAAGTTTTCTCCTGTCGTCTCTTAAATTAATTGTTGGATTCTCGTCTCATTTTGATTCTCGAAGAATTATTTCTCTTCTTGTTTTATAAATTTATGCCTTGCCTTTCTTCTTAATTTTATCTAGAAATTATGAAAATGTTTCCGAGTTACGAGAGTTCCACTAAGAGTGTAATATATCAACATTTAAATCATATTTATTATTGAAGTATATTATGTAATAACTTACGTATCTTAAAATGTTGATAAATGCTCTTTATTGTCCGTGCTCTTGGGTTTTCTCGGGGTTCTCCCGTTTCCTCCCTTTCTTCATTCCAGCATTTCATTCATTTCTTATCATCACCGTCTCCTCTAGAATAATCGGCATAACCTTGGGACGTAAAACTGAAAGATTTCATTTTATCATTCATTGTGTTCGTACGACTACTGTAATAATTTATGAACTTTTTACTATGAATCACGTAATACTAAAACACTGGTATCAAAGACTTCAGTCAATTGTTGCCCATAAGACTTGTCTCAAAAATGAGACAACAATTGTAGTTTCTCGTCTCGTCTCTAACTTGGACATACACCTCTTGTCTTAACTCTTATTAGAACATACACTTCTCGTCTCCTTTCCGAGACGACACGAGAAATTTCTGTATCCTGCACATTACTTTTTTTGCTTCTCAAAATACTAAATTTCTCCAAATACCTTTCATGCCACTTGTTTTCATTTGCTTGATTCATCAAGTATTTAAAAGTTTAACTAAATTTAAATATTTCTCTTTGAAGTATAATCTCTTTCTAATCAGATATGCTTTATTTAAACGAAAAATTCTCTATGCGATCTAGCATGATGCAAAGATTTTAGAAGAACCCGTAGTTACAAATCCTACTAACCTATTATTCTCTTGAAATTTTTGTCAGAAATATAATTTCTAAGAATTTTTTTTATATATAATACGTATGTTTTCTCTTACCATTATTCTCTGGACAATAATTTTAATGTGATAGGATTTAAGTTCTATATATCTCTCTCTCTTCTTAACACTCAATGCGTATCATTCTAAATTACTATATACATGGTGTTTCAAAATAACACCCACAACGTTCGGGAGTTGATTCCTGACACCAAGATAAGACAAAAAGTATAGACCAACCTGTGTGCACAAATGCTTCCTTTGAGTTATAGGCTGTCGAAAACGCGAAAAAATGAACTTTAAAGGTCCACAGCTCCAAAACTATGGGACCTACCGTAGTCGAGTCAAGACTTAACTTAGGACCTAATATGTTCACTATCCAAATATCCATGTTTCAGAATCCTGCAGTGCTTCCCGACAATTTTTATAGAGGTAGTTGATGAGTGTTTGAAATTATATGCCCGTAGCCAAATTCCTTCTATAAAATTTGTTGCGGGAGTACCGCAGGATTCTGAAACATGTATTTTTGGATAGAGTACACGCTAGTTCCTAAGTGAAGTCTTCACCCGACTACTGTAGGTCCCATAGGTTTGGGGCTATGAACCATTAAATTTCATTTTTATGTTTTCGACAGACTATAACTCGGAAAGGAAGCATTTGTGCACCTAGGTTCGTCTATACTTTTTGTTTTATCTTGGTGTCAGGAATCAGCTTCCAAACGTTGTCGGTGTTCTTTTGAAACACCCTATATATATATATATATATATATATATATATATATATATATATATATATATATCATGATTTACAAAAATGTCTGTAAAACGGCGACTTGTTTCTTTTAAAAAACTCTCGTGTTGAGCGGTCTAACGGCCTAGCTAATTCTGCGTCTGCCTGTCACTACTTTGTGTGACGTCACTCGCTACGGTGAAGGACTTCTCTTGAGACTGTCTTGCCTTACCCCGATGAAAATCAAACAATTTTTTTGCAAACACAGCCACAGCTGGGGGCAGAGAGGGAGTGGCACAAAACGCACAAAGCTCGTTGTATAGCTGCAAATACTTAGAACTATGAGACGTAAAACCCATACACAACTATAGTTGCTCTCTTGTTACAAGGCGTTCAGTCAGGGAGACAACATTGGTCTTGGTTGCCTCGCACCTACCAAGGTCAGTTAATGCGACGGAAGGAAACAACAGCAACATGAAACTACTCCTTTCTGTTTACTTTTCGCGAATATTTGTCACATTCGTGGGTACAGGTCACGTACTGCGTATATTTAAATGACATGTTGTTGAAGAATATATTCCCCATAAAGATGTGAGTACTGAGAAGGAAAAAAAAAACATGTAGCTATTTTTGTTCTACTTTTCCTAATAGCCAGTGGAAATGTGTATGGCTGTTTCAACATCCTTCTTGTAATTTGTTAGAATTCACTTCCTCTTTTTAGTTAATGTTTGGGTATGAATAAAACGGGACAACTTGTGGTTTTTATGATAGTGGCGTATTTTCGCGCCCGGAGCATTACGGAAATAATAAGTAATGTAGACTCCGATGCTTTTGAAACGGACGATGAAGGTAGTTTGTAGAAAAATTCTAGCATCAACTTATGTGACACGCATCTACCTCTATCTATTTTGAAATACTGTGTGATATACAATATACGGAATTCAAGATGGCTGCCATGATGTACACTAAATCATTTAACGCTGTTTCTACTAACTAAACTAACTAATTCTATGGCCTATGGAACCCGGAGGTTCAATGCCGCGTTCACAAAAGCTCTCCACTGACTTCTATCCTTAGCTAACTGCATCCCGTTTCTACTTTGTATTCCAATCTCTGCGAGATCCATCTTAATATTGTCCTCCCATCTGCGTCTGAGTCTTCCTAATGGTCGTTTTCCGATTGGTCTTCCAGTCAAGACTTTGAAAGCCTTTCTACTTTCTTCCATTCTAGCTACATGACCCACCCACCTAAGCCTCCTAGACTTGATGACCCTAACAATGTTGGGTAAACCGTATAAATTATGTAGTTCCTCGTTATGAAGTTTCCGCCATTCCCCATTCCCGTTCCTCTTGGGTCCAAATATTCGTCTCAGGATCTTGTTCTCAAATACTTTCAGTCTATGTTCTTTCCTCAGAATACGCGACCATGTTTCGCAACCATACAGAACAAAGGCATAATTATCGTTTTGTATATTTGTATGGAGGTGCGTCGGGACCGTAATACGGCAAATTGTGGAGGCGTTAAAATATTAAATAATACTTTTGATAAAGTGGATAATTTCATATATCTAGGATATATATTAACAGACGAAAATCATATTCACGAAGAAATTAAATGTCGACTAAAAGCAGAGAATTCGTGTTACTATTCGGTTCAAAATCTCTTGTCGTCGCGAATTCTGTCGAGAAATTTGAAACTTAAAATATACAAAACGTTAATCTTGCCTGTTCTGTATGGTTGCGAAACATGGTCGCTTACTCTGAGGGAAGAACATAGACTGAAAGCATTTGAAAAGAAGATTCTTAGACGAATATTCGGACCCAAGAGGAACTTCATAACAAGGAACTACATAATTTATACGGTTTACCCAACATTGTTAGGGTCGTAAAGTCTAGTGGGGGCGGGTCATGTAGCTAGAATGGAAGAATGCTTTCAAAGTCTTGACTGGAAGACCAATCGAAAAATGACCATTGGGAAGACCTAGGCGCAGATGGATATTAAGATCGATCTTGCAGAGATAGGGATACAAAGTAAAAACTGGATCCAATTGGCTAAGGATAGAAGTCAGTGGAGAGCTCTTGTAAATGCGGCATTGAACCTTCGGGTTCCATAGGCCATAGAGAAAAAAAATATTTTAAGCTTCAGATTCCTCAACAGAATTCGCGACGACAAGAGATTTTGAACCGAATAGTAACACGAATTTCCTGCTTTTAGTCGACATTTAATTTCTTCGTCAATATGATTTTCGTTTGTTAATATTGATCCTAGATATTTGAAAGTATCCACTTTATCAAAAGTATTATTTAATATTTTAACGCATCCATAATTTGCTGTATTACGGTCCCGACGCACTTCCATGTATTTAGTTTTCTCTGCATTTACTTCTAAACCCTGCAAGCGTTTAATAAAATACCTGAATTTCTTTCTATTTTTCTCCTATCATATCCTATTAAATTTACATCATCAGCATGTGCCATAACCTGGTGAATACCGTTCAACTCTAGGGCCTGGTTGCTATCTTTGATTTTCCTTATAGCGTATTCCAGAACAAAGTTAAATAATAATGGAGACAACGCATCTCCTTGTTTCAGACCATTTTCGACGTGAAAGCTCGTGGACAAATATTTTCCTACCCGGACTTTACTTTGGGATTCATTTAAACATATCTTAATAAATCTAATTAGCTTTCTCAGTATTCCAAGTTCTGTAAGCACGTTGTATAATGTTTCTCTCCTAATGGAGTCGTACGCCTTTCTAAAATTAATAAATAGTTGACGTACCGGGGCATTGTATTTCCACCTATTTTCTAGTATTTGGCGAATGGTAAATATTTGGTCGATAGTTGATCGGTTTCGTCTAAATCTGCACTGATAATCTCCAATAATTTCATCTGCGTATGTGGTCAATCTTGCTAATAGAATATTTGAAAGGATTTTATAGGATGTTGACAGAAGAGAGATGCCTCGATAATTATTACAGTCAGTTTTGTCGCCTTTCTTGTGAATTGGAACAATGATTGATTCTTTCCACTCCTGTGGCAATTCTTCCTTGTTCCAGATAAGGAGAATGAGTTTGTGTATCTTGTTCCACTATTTTTCGTCCCCAGCTAAAATTAACTCAGCCGGAATTCCATCTACACCTGGAGATTTGTGTTTCATTAATTTCTTTATAGCGGTTTCTACTTCTATTCGGTTGGATTCTGGAATATACGGTTCTCCGGTGTGTATCTCCTTTTCTCCACGCACACTAGTTCTTAGTTGCGTGTTAAGCAAATCGTCAAGGAAATCTTTCCATCTATTTAGGATGCTATTCGTATCAGCCAGAACTGTACCGTCAGATTTCTTTAATATATAAGCACAAGGTTGATAGTCTTTCTTAAATTCTCTGATCCCCTTATACATGTCCCGGATGTTTTTATTTTTACTATTATCTTCAAGGTCCTTAATTTTAGCTTTCAAAAAATTGCGTTTCTTTGTTCTAAAAGTTTTGGAAGTTTCCCGTGTGATGTGTGCGAAATTTTGTGTAGTTATTTCATTCGGATTTTGTAGCTAGCGTAATTTTGACTGTTTTCTCTTTTCTGTTATTTTAATGCATTCCTGGTCAAACCATGGTTTGTTCCTACGTATTTCCGCGTGTCCCAATTTTTCTTTTGCTCAAATTTTAATGCTATCTCTAACTTCAATCCAGGTATCCTCAACACTAGTGCATTCCGAATCTTCTAAAGCCGAGAATATTTTCGAAACTTCCATCTCGTATTCTTCTCTTAGCTGGCTCTCTTCTAATTTCTTTAAATTGAATCTCTCCGTTTTCGGACAATGAATATTACCTTTATTCAACGATAATCTCTCTCGTATTATCGCTGCTATCAGGTAGTGATCAGTATTACAATCAGCCCCTCTAAACGACCGGACATCAATTATGCTAGATTGCCTTCTTCTATCTACTAAAACGTGATCAATTTGATTATGTGTTTTTCCGTCTGGTGATGTGTGTATTTATGAACGTTGCGATGTGGGAATTTTGTACTCTTCACGATTAGGTTTTTGGATGTTGCAAAGTTCACAAGTCTAACACCGTTGTCATTACTTTCCTTATGCAGACTTTCGTTCTCCATAATCGGTTTGAAAATATCCTCTCGTCCTATCTTCGCATTGAAATCCCCCAATAGAATTTTCATATGGTATAGCGGGAGTTGGTCAAATATCCGTTCCACTTCTTCGTAAAAACTGTCTTTTATTAGTCATCTTTTTCTTCAGTTGGGGCACGTACATTTGAAACAATAATATCACACCATCGTCCCTTAAAAGTAGTAAAAGAAAGTCTGTCAGTAACTAATTCAATCCGTTTAATTGGTGGTAATATTCGTTTGTGAACGAAAGATCCTGTTCCTAACTGGTGATTTTTATTTCCTTCCCCGTAAAAGAAAGTAAAATTTCCGGAATTCACAGATCCATTTCTATCCCACCTAACTTCCTGAACTCCTACTACGTACATCCTGTATTTCTCTAAATCACTCGTTACGAATTTTAACGCGCCTGCCCTATAAAGACTTCTAATATTCCAAGTTCCAAATCTCATGTCCATTTTCTTTTGCCGAGGTCGTCCCAAGTTAACAGTCCTTGTCCGAGGTTTATGTGAATATTTCTGAACAAGTGATTTTTTTTACAGGATGAGGTTGTTAGCCCTATCCAAACCCCAAGCTGGAGGACCACTCCTATTCGGCTGTCCGCGACTGCTTATTCAAGATATTCGCAGCTAACCTCTATATCTAGAGGCCTTCTCCTCGATCCGCAATTTGAGGTCGCGCCATGCCGTGGTGACAGGAACCCACGTTACACGGATGCTGTTTCTACACCAATGTCAAATTGTAACATTTTCTTTTGCTCCGTTCATGGGTCTCTTTGTTACTGCCCTGTCACGATACATTTTTTCTATTAGATATATATGTCAAACATAGCACTCCTTGTCCCAAACAAATGATGTGTAAAAAATGAGTTCACATTCTCATTTGGGGGAATATTCAATCTTAGGTTGAAGTGTAAAATCATAACCTTTTACATTTAAAATAATATTGTGTGATATGCAATATGGCGGAATTCACGTACTACGTACATTTAAATGACGTGCTGTGTCAAGTATATATTCCCTATAAAGATATGAGTACTCAGAAGGAAACATCCACTCCAAATCGATGCGTCTACGCATGTGGTTATTATTGTTCTGTCCCAATGACCTGTATACAGATCCACATATTTCTTCTCACAGCAACATTATACTAATCTCTTCCACAGAATATTTTTCATTCTGTATTTGATTCAGGGGTAGAAATGACATTTTAGAACTAAGGAGAAAGTCAATAATTTATACAGTTTGATTAGGCTATGTATCGAGAATACAAATTCAGAAAGTCGGAAGTGCAAGCAAACTTTAATGGAGAACGACTTAAGCAATAGCGATTGTTCCAGAACAATCAAAAACCAAACAAAACTAATATCACGATTCAAATTTCCTATTTGTTACTAATAACTACAGATATTTTTCCTTCTTTTGCACAAACACTTCAACTTACAAAGGGAATACTATCCCCTTGTGCATGCCTGATTTCCACTCTTGCTTTGATCTCAGGCTTTTTACACGTGGAACCCTATTTTGACGCGGGACCTTTTGACTCGTGTCTTTTTGTCGCGGGGCCCTTGCGCCCGGATCTTTTCAGCGCTGGGCCGTTTTGACTCAGGCCCTTTTGAGGCGGGGTCCTTTTGACCCTGACTCTTTTGACGCAGGACCCTTTTAACTCGAGCCTTTTGACCCGGGCAATTTTGACGGGGGCCGTTTCTTCTCAGGGCCTTTTCTCCCGAGGCCCTTTTACCCGAGCCCTTTTGACCTGCGCTCTTTTAACTCGGGGCCGTTTTTACTCGGACCCGTTTGACGCAAGACCCTTTTGACTTTTGATTTTTTCCGCGGGACCCTTTTCACCCGGGACCGTTTGACGCGGGGCCGGTTTGACTCGGGCACTTTTGTTGCTGAGACCTTTTGAGCCGGACGTTTTGACACGGGTCCATTTAACATAGGGCCTTTTTAAGTCGGGGTCCTTTTGACCTGGGATCTTTCGACGCAGGGCCTTTTTAACTCGAGTCCTTTTGACCCGGGATCTTTTGATGCGGGGCGGTATAAACCCGGCCCTTTTATCTCGGAGACCCTTTCACCCGGGCCCTTTAGACTTGAGTCCTTTGGTCGTGGAGATCTTTTGACCCCAGGCCGTTTAGGCTCAGGCACTTTTGTCGTAGAGTCTTTTATCCGGGCCCTTTTGACCAGGCCTTTTTAACGCAGAGCCGTTTTTACTCGGATCTTTTTGTCGCGGGACCTTTTGATTTGACCCTTTTTGACTCGGGCATTTTGGTAGCGGACCCCTTTTGGCACGGTCCATTTGACGTAGGGCCGTTTTGACTCAACTTCTCTTAACACGGGACCCTTTTGACTCTGTTCATTTTGTCGCGGAGAACTTTGACCCAGGTCTTTTTCACACTAGGCTGTTTTGACTCAGGCCCTTTTGAGGCGGGGTCCTTTTGACCCTGGCTCTTTTGACGCAGGGCGCTTTTAACTCGAGTCTTTTGACCCGGGCAATTTTGACGCAGGGCCGTTTCTACTCAGGGCCTTTTGTCGCGAGGCCCTTTTACCCGAGCCCTTTTGACCTGCGCTCTTTTAACTCGGGGCCGTTTTTACTCGGGCCCGTTTGACGCAGGATCCTTTTGACTCTTGTTTTTTCCCGTGGGACCCTTTTCACCCGGGACCGTTTGACGTGGGGCCGGTTTGACTCGGGCACTTTTGTTGCGGAGACATTTTGAGCCGGACCTTTTGACTAACGCCTTCTTGCAGCAGAGCCCGTTTTGACACGGGTCCATTTACCATAGGGCCCTTTTAAGTCGGGGTACTTTTGACCCGGGATCTTTCGACGCCGGGCCCTTTTAACTCGAGTCCTTTTGACCCGGGCTTTTTTGATACGGGACCGTTTAAACCCGGACCCTTTTATCGCGGAGACCCTTTCACCCGTGCCCTTTAGACTTGAGTCCTTTGGTCGTGGAGATCTTCTGACCCCGGGCCGTTTAGACTCAGGCACTTTTGTCGTGGAGTCCTTTTATCCGGGCCCTTTTGACCAGGCCTTTTTAACGCAGAGCCGTTTTTACTCGGGCCAGTTTGATGCAGAGCCATTTTGACTCGGATCTTTTTGTCGCGGGACCTTTTGACCCGAGCGTTTTTGACTCGGGCGTTTTTGTAGCGGACTCCTTTTGGCACGGTTTATTTGACGTAGGGCCTTTTTGACTCGACTTCTCTCAACACGGGACTCTTTTGACTCTGGTCATTTTGTAGCGGAGAACTTTGAACCCAAGCCTTTTTCACGCCGGGCTGTTTTGAAACGGAACCTTTTGAGGCGGGGTCATTTTGCCCGGCCTCTTTTGACGCACTGCCCTTTAAACTCGAGTCCTTTTAAGCCGGACCCTTTTGACAAGGAGTTGTTTTGACTCGGGCCTTTTGTCGCGGAGACATTTTGACCCAGGCCTTTTGGACGCGGAGCCGTTCTGACTCGGTCCCTTTTGAGGCGAGTCCTTTTAACCCGGCCTCTTTTGACTCAGGGCCACTTTGTCGCGGGCCCTTTTGACCCGGCTCCTTTTACCGCGGGGCAGTTTTGACTCGGCCCCTTTTGGCACAGAGACTTTTGTCGTGGAGATCTCATGACCAGGGGCCGTTTTTAGTCGGGACCTTTTGTCGCGGGGAGAGCCATTTACCCGGGTTATTTTGCCCGGATACATTTTGACCTGGGCTCTTTTCACGCTGGGCCGTTTTCACTCGGGAACGTTTGACGCAGGACCCTTTTGACTCAGGTCTTTTTTGTCGCAGGACCCTTATGAGCCGGATCCATTTGACGCGGGGCCGTTTTGACTCTGGCACCTTTGTTGCGGAGACCTTTCGACTAGGTCCCTTTTGACCCGGTCTCTTTTGTAGCGGGGCCCGTTTTGACACGGGTCCGTTTGACGCAGGGCCATTTTAACGTGGGTCCGTTTTGCCTGAGCCATTATGTCGCGGGCCCTTTTGACCGTTGCCGTTTTGACTGGGACCTTTCTGTCCTCGCCCTTTTGTCTGGCCCTTTTGACATGGAACTATATATATAACACAGCTGCTGAAATGCCTGGGGCAGGCGGCGGGTATGAGTAAATTGATTATTAATCGATCCCTGGCGCAGTAAAATTAGTTATGCTACTGGTCATATCTCTTTCTTTCTCTTCTCTCTACATCATGTCTGGAGATGAATGTTCTGACTAATAGGCTACAGCGGCGAATTTAAAAAGTAAGAAGATACATGCTATCACTTATAAATGTTATGAATTTAAACAATATATATAATCTATAGGGCAATAAATCGAAAAACTCTATATGGGCCTTTTGCCCCCCCTCCCGTTGGAAAAAATTCTGCTGGTGTTAGTGATTATCATGTTGCTTAGTTACTGTATTATATTGTGCTATAAACACAATAAATACTTCTGTGTTTTATTTAATAATAAGAACCTTATTTATGTTTATTACGGCCCTTGCTTGACAACAGCGAGACATATTCACGCTCAGTGTAATTAGTTTCCATTCTCAAATAAGGTCAGTGAAGCGAATGAAATAATTTACGCACACACTTAGGACTTAGAAAAGTGTCCTACGAACATGTCGTAGTAAATTTCTGAAGAGTAAAAAGCGCTAGTACTAATTGTTAGCAGTTATTAATTTAACATATAAGACAATAAATTGAAAACTAAGAATACGAATCTTTTCAGAGATGACAGTGTACTGACGCTTCAAATCTGTTCCTTTACTCCGTATACCTACGTTAGTTCCCTAGTCAAAATAAAAACTCTTCAAAATTAATCACAATTTCTTATGCAACCATCCCTTCCTTGGTGTACTGCGCAATCACATTACCGTCACGGCGATGTAAAGGCACTTTTGGCGACGAGGATACATATTTAAAGGAGTCATAATGTGTCACCTGCAACATTAGTTCCCAAGGGCTCTCCCACGGGTAATCGAACCCAAGACCCTGTACAAGGCGCACATTCTAGCCACTAGAGCAGCGGGGAGGATTTATTATATTTAATATCTGTCAGAGAGTTATTTCCAAACGAGATTCTAATTCATTTACCCCAACTACAAAATCACGATCGCTAATATCTCATTTTTCATTACATAAATACGAAGAGTATCAACAGGGCCCAAAGCCCTGGATGCTGAATCCTCGCTGCTACATCACTAGACATAGCTGGTGTTACAATATACTTAGTTGTTCTCTACCTTTCCACTTTGCGAAATTACGGAATTCATTACATGACGCGCATGTTGCGCAGTTTCATACTGCCTCGGGGTTTCTTTCCAATGATATACACCTTTCAAATAGCTCGTAATCTTAATTATATTTGCCACCAACATTTCCTAATTGTATATAAAACTACATGAACTAACATAAATTAAAGGGGTGCTTCCGGTTGACGTGGAAAGTTGAAATGATGAAGGAGGATGAAGAATTTCCCCATGTTATTTAAATGGGTCTTTTTTTGGACTTATAATCTCATGTTTTAGAAACTTGAAATAGGAATAAAAAATTGAAATTCGGTATACTTGTACGTTTTCATTAGTATTACGTAAGTAAATCAGTAAAAATAAACAATTCCAACATTAGAGTGTTTTTATGGGGAACTGAAAAATCTTTCCCACGGTATTTATATCGGACACCTTTTACACCCCAAAATTATAGGAAACTTCCTG